>NW_027182830.1:1657500-1752500 GCF_041146395.1 Eulemur rufifrons | reverse complement strand
AGGGTCTTCCTTACTGTAGGATTAAGGGTTAGGCTTAGAGGTAAAGGTGAAGGTTAGGGTCAGTGTTAAGATTTAGGGTGAGGGTTAACGGTTAGGGTAAAGGTTAAGCGTTAGGGTTAGGGATTAGTGATTAGGGTTTTTGGTTACTGTTAGGGTTAGCGGTTAGGAGTTACTGTTTTATGAAGGGGTATGGTTAGAATTAGGATTGGCGTTAGAGTTAGGGTGAGGTATAGGGGTTAGGTTTAGGGGTTAGATTTAGGGTAAAAGGATAGGATTAGGGTTACGGGTTGGGCTTAGGTTTAGGGTTATAGTTTACTGCTAGGTTTAGGGATAGGGTTCAGGGTTAGCTTTAGGGGTTCTGGTTAGGGTTAGGTGTTAGGTTAGTGTCAGGGTTAGGTCTAGTCTTGAGGTTAAGGTTTAGGGTTAGCTTTAAGAGCTAGGGTTAGGTTTAATGGTTAGGATTAGGATTAGGGTTAAGGGTTACGGTAGGCTTATGGGTTAGGGTGAAGGGTTAGGGTTTTTGTTAGGCATAGCGTTGGGGTTAGAAGTAAGGGTTACTGTCAGTGTTAGGGTTGTAGGTAGGGTTACGGTTAGGGTTAGCGGTTTAGACTTAGGGTTAGGGATTAGGTGTCACAGTGATGACTAGGAGATAGGGTTAGAATTATGGGATAGGGGTTGTTCTCAGGAAATGGGTTATGCATTAACGTTAGGATAAGAGGTTAAAGTTAGGCGCACGGTGAGGTTTACGTGTTAAGGGGAGAAATAGGAACAGGTTTGGGTGTTATGTTCAGGGTTAGGGTTATCTGTTAAAGGTATTGTTTATGCTTAGCGCACGGGCCCTGTATACATTAGGCGGGCGGGGGGAGTTTAGGGGGCTGGGATTGTACCCGGGAACCCACTCTATCATACTCTGGGTATGGGCCCGTGGGTTTCATGCAGGACACAGTGGTAGAGCCTCCTTTCACGCATGGCATGGGAGGATTGCAGGCTTTCTAAACTCTAAGAAAGCAAGAAGTCTGAGAATTAGATTTAGGGGTAGGATTATGGTTAGGGTTAAGGATGAAGTTTAGTGTTAGCGTGAGGGCTTAGGGTTAGGGATTAGGGTTAGGGTTAAAGGTTACTCTTAAGTTTATCGGTTACACTTTGGTTTAGGGTTGAGGTTTACGGTTAGGGTTAAGATGAGGGGTAAGGGTTAGGTACAGGGTTAGGGTTAAGTGTTAGGTTTAGGGTTGAAGATTAGGATTAGGGTTAGGATTAAAGGTTAGCGTGAGAGTTAACGCTTAGGGTTCAGGATGAGAGTTAGGGTTTAGGGTTAGGGTTAGGGTTAGGGTTAGTTTTAGGGTTAGAGTTATGTGCTATGGATTGTGTTAGAGTTTAGGGTTAGGTTTACTGGTCACGGTGAGGGTTACGTTTACGGGTTAGCATTAGGGTTCGCGTTAAGGAATACGATTAGGGTTAAGTGTTGGGCTTAGGGTTAGGGTTTAGTGTTAGGGTTATCATTAAGGATTAGGGGTAGGGTCAGGGTTAAATGCTTGCGTGGGGGTAATGGTTAGGTTCAGCGTTAGGGTTAACGGATGGGGTTAGTGTTAAGGGTTACAGGTAGGTTTAGGGTTCAGGGTTAGAGTTAGCATTAGGGCTTAAGGTTAGGATTAGGCGGTAGGTTAGATTTAGGGTTAGATCTAGGCGTTAGGGTAAGGGCTAGCGTTAGGGTTAAGAGATAGGGTTAGGTTTAATGTTAGGATTAGGGTTAGGATTTGGGGTTAAAGTAAGTGTTAGGGGTTAGGTTTAAGGATCCAAGGTTAGGGTTATTTTTAGCTGTAGTGTTAGGGTTAGGGATAAGGGATCCCATTAGCATTAAGGGTCTTCCTTACTGTAGGGTTAAGGGTTAGGCTTAGAGTTAAAGCTTAAGGTTAGGGTCAGTGTTAAGATTTAGGGTGAGGGTTAACGGTTAGGGTAAAGGTTAAGCGTTAGGGTTAGGGATTAGTGATTAGGGTTTTTGGTTAGTGTTAGGGTTAGCGGTTAGGAGTTAGTGTTTTATGAAGGGGTATGGTTAGAATTAGGATTGGGGTTAGAGTTAGGGTGAGGTATAGGTGTTAGGTTTAGGGGTGACTTTTAGGGTAAAAGGATAGGATTAGGGTTACGGGTTGGGCTTAGGTTTAGGGTTAAAGTTTACTGCTAGGGTTAGGGATAGGGTTCAGGGTTAGCTTTAGGGGTTCTGGTTAGGGTTAGGTGTTAGGTTAGTGTCAGGGTTAGGTCTAGTCGTGAGGGTAAGGTTTAGGGTTAGCTTTAAGAGCTAGGGTTAGGTTTAATGGTTAGGATTAGGATTAGGGTTAAGGGTTAGGGTAAGGCTTAGGGGTTAGGATGAAGGGTTAGGGTCAAGGGTTAGGGTTTTTGTTAGGCATAGCGTTGGGGTTAGAAGTAAGGTTTACTGTCAGTGTTAGGGTTGTAGGTAGGGTTACGGTTAGGTTTAGCGGTTTAGAATTAGGGTTAGGGATTAGGTGTCACAGTGAAGACTAGGAGATAGGCTTAGAATTATGGGATAGGGGTTGTTCTCAGGAAATGGGTTATGCATTAACGTTAGGATAAGAGGTTAAAGTTAGGCGCACGGTGAGGTTTACGTGTTAAGGGGAGAAATAGGAAAGGGTGGGGTGTTATGTTCAGGGTTAGGGTTATCTGTTAAAGGTATTGTTTATGCTTAGCGCACGGGCCCTGTCTGCATTAGGCGGGCGTGGGGAGTTTGGGGGGCTGGGATTGTACCCTGGAAACCACTCTATCATACTCTGGGTATGGGCCTATGGGTTTCATGCAGGACACAGTGGTAGAGCCTCCTTTCACGAATGGCATGGGAGGATTGCAGGCTTTCTAAACTCTAAGAAAGCAAGAAGTCCGAGAATTAGATTTAGGGTTAGGAGTATGGTTAGGGTTAAGGATGAAGTTTAGTGTTAGGGTGAGGGCTTAGGGTTAGGGCTTAGGGTTAGGGTTAAAGGTTACTCTTAGGTTTAACGGTTACACTTTGGTTTAGGGTTGAGGTTTACGGTTAGGGTTAAGATGAGGGGTTAGGGTTAGGTACAGGGTTAGGGTTAAGTGTTAGGTTTAGGGTTCAAGATTAGGATTAGGGGTAGGATTAAAGGTTAGCGTGAGAGTTAACGCTTAGTGTTAAGGTTAAAAGTTAAGGTTAAGGTTAGGGTTACGGTTAGGGTTAGTTTTAGGGTTAGAGTTATGTGCTATGGTTTATGTTAGAGGTTAGGGTTAGGTTTACTGGTGACGGTTAGGGTTACGTTTAGGGGTTAGCATTAGGGTTAGGGTTAGGGTTAAGGGATAGGATTAGGGTTAAGAGTTCGGCTTAGGGTTAGGGTTTAGTGTTAGGGTTATCATTAAGGATTAGGGGTAGGGTCAGGGTTAAATGCTTGGGTGCGGGTAATGGTTAGGTTCAGGGTTAAGGTTCACGGATTGGGTTAGTGTTAAGGGTTATGGGTAGGTTTAGGGTTCAGGGTTAGAGTTAGCATTAGGGCTTAAGGTTAGGATTAGGCGGTAGGTTAGATTTAGGGTTAGATCTAGGCGTTAGGGTAAGGGCTAGTGTTAGGGTTAAGAGATAGGGTTAGGTTTAATGCTTAGGATTAGGGTTAGGGTTTTGGGTTAAAGTAAGTGTTAGGGGTTAGGTTTAAGGATCAAAGGTTAGGGTTATTTTTAGCTGTAGTGTTAGGGTTAGGGATAAGGGATCCCATTAGCATTAAGGGTCTTCCTTACTGTAGGGTTAAGGGTTAGGATTAGAGTTAAAGCTTAATGTTAGGGTCAGTGTTAAGATTTAGGGTGAGGGTTAACGGTTAGGGTAAAGGTTAAGCGTTAGGGTTAGGGATTAGTGATTAGGGTTTTTGGTTAGTGTTAGGGTTAGCGGTTAGGAGTTAGTGTTTTATGAAGGGGTATGGTTAGAATTAGGATTGGGGTTAGAGTTAGGGTGAGGTATAGGGGTTAGGTTTAGGGGTTAGCTTTGGGGTAAAAGGATAGGATTAGGGTTACGGGTTGGGCTTATGTTTAGGGTTAAAGTTTAATGTTAGAGTTAGGGATAGGGTTCAGGCTTAGCTTTAGGGGTTCTGGTTAGGGTTAGGTGTTAGGTTAGTGTCAGGGTTATGTCTAGTCGTGAGGTTAAGGTTTAGGGTTATCTTTAAGAGCTAGGGTTAGGTTTAATGGTTAGGATTAGGATTAGGGTTAAGGGTTAGGGTAAGGCTTAGGGGTTAGGGTGAAGGGTTAGGGTCAAGGGTTAGGGTTTTTGTTAGGCATAGCGTTGGGTTTAGAAGTAAGGGTTACTGTCAGTGTTAGGGTTGTAGGTAGGGTTACGGTTAGGGTTAGCGGTTTAGAATTAGGGTTAGGGATTAGGTGTCACAGTGATGACTAGGAGATAGGGTTAGAATTTGGGGACAGGGGTTGTTCTCAGGAAATGGGTTATGCATTAACGTTAGGATAAGAGGTTAAAGTTAGGCGCACAATGAGGTTTCCGTGTTAAGGGGAGAAATAGGAACAGGGTTGCGTGTTATGTTCAGGGTTAGGGTTATCAGTTAAAGTTATTGTTTATCCTTAGCGCATGGGCCCTGTCTGCATTAGGCGGGCGGGAGGAGTTTAGGGGGCTCGGATTGTACCCGGGTACCCACTCTATCATACTCTGGGTATGGGCCCGTGAGTTTCATGCAGGACACAGTGGTAGAGCCTCCTTTCACGCATGGCATGGGAGGATTGCAGGCTTTCTAAACTCTAAGAAAGCAAGAAGTCTAAGAATTAGATTTAGGGTTAGGATTATGGTTAGGGTTAAGGGTGAAGTTTAATGTTAGGGTGAGGGCTTAGGGTTAGGGCTTAGGGTTAGGATTAAAGGTTACTCTTAGGTTTAACGGTTACACTTTGGTTTAGGGTTGAGTTTTACGGTTAGGGTTAAGTTGAGGGGTTAGGGTTAGGAACAGGGTTAGGGTTAAGTGTTAGGTTTAGGGGTGAAGATTAGGATTAGGGTTAGGATTAAAGGTTAGCGTGAGAGTTAACGCTTAGGGTTAAGGTTAAGAGTTAGGGTTTAGGGTTAGGGTTAGGGTTAGGGTTAGGGTTAGTTTTAGGGTTAGAGTTATGTGCTATGGTTTGTGTTAGAGGTAGGGTTAGGTTTACTGGTGACGGTTAGGGTTACGTTTAGGGGTTAGCATTAGGATTAGGGTTAGGGTTAACGGATAGGATTAGGGTTAAGTGTTGGGCTTAGGGTTAGGGTTTAGTGTTAGGGTTATCATTAAGGATTAGGGGTAGGGTCAGGGTTAAATGCTTGGGTGCGGGTAATGGTTAGGGTCAGGGTTAAGGTTCACGGATAGGGTTAGTGTTAAGGGTTACAGGTAGGTTTAGGGTTCAGGGTTAGAGTTAGCATTAGGGCTTAAGGTTAGGATTAGGCGGTAGGTTAGATTTAGGGTTAGATCTACGCGTTAGGGTAAGGGCTAGCGTTAGGGTTAAGAGATAGGGTTAGGTTTAATGCTTAGGTTTAGGGTTAGGGTTTGGGGTTAAAGTAAGTGTTAGGGGTTAGGTTTAAGGATCAAAGGTTAGGGTTATTTTTAGCTGTAGTGTTAGGGTTAAGGATAAGGGATCCCATTAGCATTAAGGGTCTTCCTTACTGTAGGGTTAAGGGTTAGGCTTAGAGTTAAAGGTGAAGGTTAGGGTCAGTGTTAAGATTTAGGGTGAGGGTTCACGGTTAGGGTAAAGGTTAAGCGTTAGGCTTAGGGATTAGTGACTAGGGTTTTTGGATAGTGTTAGGGTTAGCGGTTAGGAGTTAGTGTTTTATGAAGGGGAATGATTAGAATTAGGATTGTGATTAGAGTTAGGGTGAGGTAGAGGGGTTAGGTTTAGGGATTAGTATTAGGGTAAAAGGATAGGATTAGAGTTACGGGTTGGGCTTAGGTTTAGGGTTAAAGTTTACTGCTAGGGTTAGGGATAGGGTTCAGCGTTAGCTTTAGGGGTTCTGGTTAGGGTTAGGTGTTAGGTTAGTGTCAGGGTTAGGTCTAGTCGTGAGGGTAAGGTTTAGGGTTATCTTTAAGAGCTAGGGTTAGGTTTAATGGTTAGGATTAGGATTAGGGTTAAGGGTTAGGGTAAGGCTTAGGGGTTAGGGTGAAGGGTTAGGGTCAAGGGTTAGGGTTTTTGTTAGGCATAGCGTTTGGGTTAGAAGTAAGGGTTACTGTGAGTGTTAGGGTTGTAGGTAGGGTTACGGTTAGGGTTAGCGGTTTAGAATTAGGGTTAGGGATTAGGTGTCACAGTGATGACTAGGAGATAGGGTTAGAATTATGGGATAGGGGTTGTTCTCAGGAAATGAGTTATGCATTAACGTTAGGATAAGAGGTTAAAGTTAGGTGCACGGTGAGGTTTACGTGTTAAGGGGAGAAATAGGAACAGGGTTGGGTGTTATGTTTAGGGTTAGGGTTATCTGTTAAAGGTATTGTTTATGCTTAGCGCACGGGCCCTGTCTGCATTAGGCGGGCGGGGGGAGTTTAGGGGGCTGGGATTGTACCCGGGAACCCACTCTGTCATACTCTGGGTATGGGCCCGTGGGTTTCATGCAGGACACAGTGGTAGCGCCTCCTTTCACGCATGGCATGGGAGGATTGCAGGCTTTCTAAACTCTAAGAAAGCAAGAAGTCTGAGAATTAGATTTAGGGTTAGGATTATGGTTAGGGTGAAGGATGAAGTTTAGTGTTAGGGTGAGGGCTTAGGGTTAGGGATTAGGGTTAGGGTTAAAGGTTACTCTTAGGTTTAACGGTTACACTTTGGTTTAGGGTTGAGGTTTACGGTTAGGGTTAAGATGAGGGGTTAGTGTTAGGTACAGGGATAGGGTTAAGTGTTAGGTTTAGGGTTGAAGATTATGATTAGGGTTAGGATTAAAGGTTAGCGTGAGAGTTAACGCTTAGTGTTAAGGTTAAGAGTTAGGGTTTAGGGTTAGAGTTAGGGTTAGGGTTAGTTTTAGGGTTAGAGTTATGTGCTATGGTTTGTGTTAGATGTTAGGGTTAGGTTTACTGGTCACGGTTAGGGTTACGTTTAGGGGTTAGCATTAGGGTTAGGGTTAGGGTTAGGGTTAAGGGATAGCATTAGGGTTAAGTGTTGGGATTAGGATTAGGGTTTAGTGTTAGGGTTATCATTAAGGATTAGGGGTAGGGTCAGGGTTAAATGCTTGGGTGAGGGTAATGGTTAGGGTAAGGGTTAAGGTTCACGGATAGGGTTAGTGTTAAGTGTTACCGGTAGGTGTAGGGTTCAGGGTTAGAGTTAGCATTAGGGCTTAAGGTTAGGGTTAGGCGGTAGGTTAGATTTAGGGTTAGATCTAGGCGTTAGGGTAAGGGCTAGCGTTAGGGTTAAGAGATAGGGTTAGGTTTAATGCTTAGGATTAGGGTTAGGGTTTGGGGTTAAAGTAAGTGTTAGGGGTTAGGTTTAAGGATCAAAGGTTAGGGTTATTTTTAGCTGTAGTGTTAGGGTTAGGGATAAGGGATCCCATTAGCATTAAGGGTCTTCCTTACTGTAGGGTTAAGGGTTAGGCTTAGAGTTAAAGGTTTAGGTTAGGGTCAGTGTTAAGATTTAGGGTGAGGGTTAACGGTTAGGGTAAAGGTTAAGCGTTAGGGTTAGGGATTAGTGATTAGGGTTTTTAGTTAGTGTTAGGGTTAGTGGTTAGGAGTTAGTGTTTTATGAAGGGGTATGATTAAAATTAGGATTCGGGTTAGAGTTAGGGTGAGGTATAGGGTTTAGGTTTAGGGGTTAGTTTTAGGGTAAAAGGATAGGATTAGGGTTACGGGTTGGGCTTAGGTTTAGGGTTAAAGTTTACTGCTAGGGTTAGGGATAGGGTTCAGGGTTAGCTTTAGGGGTTCTGGTTAGGGTTAGGTGTTAGGTTAGTGTCAGGGTTATGTCTAGTCGTGAGGTTAAGGTTTAGGGTTATCTTTAAGAGCTAGGGTTAGGTTTAATGGTTAAGATTAGGATTAGGGTTAAGGGTTAGGGTAAGGCTTAGGGGTTAGGGTGAAGGGTTAGGGTCAAGGGTTAGGGTTTTTCTTAGGCATAGCGTTGGGGTTAGAAGTAAGGGTTACTGTCAGTGTTAGGGTTGTAGGTAGGGTTACGGTTAGGGTTAGCGGTTTAGAATTAGGGTTAGGGATTAGGTGTCACAGTGATGACTAGGAGATAGGGTTAGAATTATGGGATAGGGGTTGTTCTCAGGAAATGGGTTATGCATTAACGTTAGGATAAGACGTTAAAGTTACGCGCACGGTGAGGTTTACGTGTTAAGGGGAGAAATAGGAACAGGGTTGGGTGTTATGTTCAGGGTTAGGGTTATCTGTTAAAGGTATTGTTTATGCTTAGCGCACGGGCCCTGTCTGCATTAGGCGGGCGGGGGGAGTTTAGGGGGCTGGGATTGTACCCGGGAACCCACTCTATCATCCTCTGGGTATGGGCCCGTGGGTTTCATGCAGGACACAGTGGTAGAGCCTCCTTTCACGCATGGCATGGGCGGATTGCAGGCTTTCTAAACTCTAAGAAAGCAAGAAGTCTGAGAATGAGATTTAGGGTTAGGATTATGGTTAGGGTGAAGGATGAAGTTTAGTGTTAGGGTGAGGGCTTAGGTTTAGGGATTAGGGTTAAAGGTTACTCTTAGGTTTAACGGTTACACTTTGGTTTCGGGTTGAGGTTTACGGTTAGGGATCAGATGAGGGGTTAGGGTTTGGTACAGGGTTATGGTTAAGTGTTAGGTTTAGGGTTGAAGATTAGGATTAGGGTTAGGATTAAAGGTTAGCGTGAGAGTTAACGCTTAGTGTTAAGGTTAAGGGTTAGGTTTAGGGTTAGGGTTAGGGTTAGTTTTAGGGTTAGAGTTATGTGCTATGGTTTATGTTAGAGGTTAGGCTTAGGTTTACTGATGACGGTTAGGGTTACGTTTAGGGGTTAGCATTAGGGTTAGGGTTCAGGGATAGGATTAGAGTTAAGTGTTGGGCTTAGGGTTAGGGTTTGGTGTTAGGGTTATCATTAAGGATTAGGGGTAGGGTCAGGGTTAAATGCTTGGGTGCGGGTAATGGTTAGGGTCAGGGTTAAGGTTCACGGATAGGGTTAGTGTTAAGTGTTACCGGTAGGTGTAGGGTTCAGGGTTAGAGTTAGCATTAGGGCTTAAGGTTAGGATTAGGCGGTAGGTTAGATTTAGGGTTAGATCTAGGCGTTAGGGTGAGGGCTAGAGTTAGGGTTAAGAGATAGGGTTAGGTTTAATGCTTAGGATTACGGTTAGGGTTTGGGGTTAAAGTAAGTGTTAGGGGTTAGGTTTAAGGATCAAAGGTTAGGGTTATTTTTTGCTGTAGTGTTAGGGTTAGGGATAAGGGATCCCATTAGCATTAAGGGTCTTCCTTACTGTAGGGTTAAGGGTTAGGCTTAGAGTTAAAGGTTAAGGTTAGGGTCAGTGTTAAGATTTAGGGTGAGGGTTAACGGTTAGGATAAAGGTTAAGCGTTAGGGTTATGGATTAGTGATTAGGGTTTTTGGTTAGTGCTAGGGTTAGCGGTTAGGAGTTAGTGTTTTATGAAGGGGTATGGTTAGAATTAGGATTGGGGTTAGAGTTAGGGTGAGGTATAGGGATTAGGTTTAGGGGTTAGTTTTAGGGTAAAAGGATAGGATTAGGGTTATGGGTTGGGCTTAGGTTTAGGGTTAAAGTTTACTGCTAGGGTTAGGGATAGGGTTCAGGGTTAGCTTTAGGGGTTCTGGTTAGGGTTAGGTGTTAGGTTAGTGTCAGGGTTAGGTCCAGTCGTGAGGGTAAGGTTTAGGGTTAGCTTTAAGAGCTAGGGTTAGGTTTAATGGTTAGGATTAGGATTAGGGTTAAGGGTTAGGGTAAGGCTTAGGGGTTAGGGTGAAGGGTGAGGGTTTTTGTTAGGCATAGCGTTGGGGTTAGAAGTAAGGGTTACTGTCAGTGTTAGGGTTGTAGGTAGGGTTTCGGTTAGGGTTAGTGGTTTAGAATTAGGGTTAGGGATTAGGTGTTCCAGTGATGACTAGGAGATAGGGTTAGAATTATGGGATAGGGGTTGTTCTCAGGGAATGGGTTACGCATTAACGTTAGGATAATAGGTTAAAGTTAGGGTCATGGTGAGGTTTATGTGTTAAGGGGAGAAATAGGAACAGGGTTGGGTGTTATGTTCAGGGTTAGGGTTATCTGTTAAAGGTATTGTTTATGCTTAGCGCACGGGCCCTGTCTGCATTAGGCGGGCGTGGGGAGTTTAGGGGGCTGGGATTGTACCCGGGAACCCACTCTATCATACTCTGGGTATGGGCCCGTGGGTTTCATGCAGGACACAGTGGTAGAGCCTCCTTTCACGCATGGCATGGGCGGATTGCAGGCTTTCTAAACTCTAAGAAAGCAAGAAGTCTGAGAATTAGATTTAGGGTTACGATTATGGTTAGGGTTAAGGATGAAGTTTAGTGTTAGGGTGAGGGCTTAAGGTTAGGGATTAGGGTTAGGGTTAAAGGTTACTCTTAGGTTTAACGGTTACATTTCGGTTTAGGGTTGAGGTTTACGGTTAGGGTTAAGATGAGGGGTTAGGGTTTGGTAGACGTTTAGGGTTAAGTGTTAGGTTTAGTGTTGAAGATTAGGATTAGGGTTAGGATTAAAGGTTAGCGTGAGAGTTAACGCTTAGGGTTAAGGTTAAGAGTTAGGGTTTACGGTTAGGCTTAGGGTTAGATTTTGGGTTAGAGTTATGTGCTATGGTTTGTGTTAGGGGTTAGGGTTAGGTTTACTGTTCACGGTTAGGGTTGGGTTTAGGGGTTAGCATTAGCGTTAGGGATTAGGTTTAGGGTAAGGGTCTAGAGTTAATGTTGGGCTTTAGTCTTGGGGCTTAGGTTCAGGGTCAGGTGTTAGCGTTGGTGGTAGGGCTTAGCTTTAGCGGTCAGTTTAAGGGCACAGGACCTGGTTAATCTACGGTGAGAGGGGTGCGGTCGGAGTCACCACGAAAGCACAACATCATTCCCTGGGCCTTGGGACAGGACCTCCATGCAGGACTCAGGCGGAGCCTCATCTCACACATGGCATGGCTGTATTGTAGGCTTGCTTCACTCTGGGAATGGAAGTAGTGTGAGAATTAGGGTTGGGGTTGGGGTTAGGGTTTTTCGTGTTAGGGGTTAGGTTTCAAGTCAGGGTTAGGTGCTAGGGATTAGTGGTTAGGGTTAGAGTTAGTGTTAGGGGTAAGGTGTTAAGTCTGGGTTAGGGGGCCAGGGTAAGGTTTAGGGTTGGAGTTAGCTTTAGGGTTAGGGGTTAGGGTTAAGGGATAGGGTTAGGATTCAGGGTGAGGGTTAGAGGGTTAACAGTTGGGGTTAGGCTTAGGGGTTACGGATAGTGTTAGGGTTAAGGGTTAGGAGCTTGGTTCAAGTTTAAGGTTAGCATTAGGGGTTGGGGTTAGTGTTAACTGTAGGTCAGTGTTGGGGTTAGATCTCTAGGCATTAGGTTGAAGGTTAGGGTTAGGGTTAAGAGTTAGGGTTCTCTTTAATGGTTAGGAATGGGAAATGGTTAAGGGTTAGGGTTAAGGTTGGGGTTATGACGAAGGATCAACGGTTAGGGTTACTTTTAGGCGTAGGGTTAGGGTAAGGGGTTAGGGTTAGTGTTAGTGTTGTTGGTCGGGTTAAGGTTAGGGTTGGCGCTTCAGAATTAGGGATTAGGTGTTACGGTTATAGCTAGGAGCTAGGGTTATAATGACGGTATAGGGCTTGTTCTCAGGGTGTCATGCATTAACGTTAAGATATCGGGTTAAAGTTAGGGTTATGGTGAGGTTTACCTGTTAAGGTGAGCAGTAGGATCAGGGTTAGGTGTTATGTTGTGGGTTAGGCTTATGGGTGAGGGGTAGGGTTTATGCTTAGGGCACGGGCCCTGTATGCCCTAGGAGGCAAAGTTAGGTGTCTGTGATGGTCGCTGGGAACCCACTCTACTGCACGCAGTGTATGGGCCTCTGGGTTTCATGCAGGACACTGTGGCAGAGCCTCCTTTCACGCATGGCGTGGGAGGATTGCAGGCTTTCTAAACTCTAAGAAAGCAAGAACTCTGAGAATTAGATTTAGGGTTAGGGTTATGGTTAGGGTTAAGGATGAAGTTTAGTGTTAGGGTGAGGGCTTAGGCTTAGGGATTACTCTTAGGGTTAAAGGTTACTCTTAGATTTAACGGTTACACTTTGGTTTAGGGTTGAGGTTTAAGGTTAGGGTTAAGATGAGGGTTTAGGGTTTGGTACAGGGTTAGGGTTAAGTGTTAGGTTTCGGGTTGAAGATTAGGATTAGGGTTAGGATTAAAGGTTAGCGTGAGAGTTAACGCTTAGGGTTAAGGTTAAGAGTTAGGGTTTAGGGTTAGGGTTAGGGTTAGGGCTAGTTTTAGGGTTAGAGTTATGTGCTATGGTTTGTGTTAGAGGTTAGGGTTAGGTTTACTGTTCACGGTTAGGGTTACGTTTAGGGGTTAGCATTAGGGTTAGGGTTAAGGGATAGGATTAGGGTTAAGTGTTGGGCTTAGGGTTAGGGTTTAGTGTTAAGGTTATCATTAAGGATTAGGGTTAGGGTCAGGGTTAAATGCTTGGGTGCGGGTAATGGTTAGGGTCAGGGTTAAGGTTTACGGATAGGGTTAGTGTTAAGGGTTACGGGTAGGTTTAGGGTTCAGGGTTAGCGTTGGCATTAGGGCTTAAGGTTAGGATCAGGCGGGAGGTTAGATTTAGGGTTAGAACTAGGCGTTAGGGTAAGGGCTAGGGTTAGGGTTAAGAGATAGGGTTAGGTTTAATGCTTAGGATTAGGGTTAGGGTTTGGGGTTAAAGTAAGTGTTAGGGGTTAGGTTTAAGGATCCAAGGTTAGGGTTATTTTTAGCTGTAGTGTTAGGGTTAGGGAAAAGGGATCCCATTAGCATTAAGGGTCTTCCTTACTGTAGGGTTAAGGGTTAGGCTTAGAGTTAAAGGTTAAGGTTAGGGTCAGTGTTAAGAATTAGGGTGAGGGTTAACGGTTAGGGTAAAGGTTAAGCGTTAGGGTTAGGGATTAGCGATTAGGGTTTTTGGTTAGTGTTAGGGTTAGAGGTTAGGCGTTCGTGTTTTATGAAGGGGTATGGTTAGAATTAGGATTGGGGTTAGAGTTAGGGTGAGGTATAGGGGTTAGGTTTAGGGGTTAGTTTTAGGGTAAAAGGATAGGATTAGGGTTATGGGTTGGGCTTAGGTTTAGGGTTAAAGTTTACTGCTAGGGTTAGGGATAGGGTTCAGGGTTAGCTTTAGGGGTTCTGGTTAGGGTTAGGTGTTAGGTTAGTGTCAGGGTTAGGTCTAGTCGTGAGGGTAAGGTTTAGGGTTAGCTTTAAGAGCTAGGGTTAGGTTTAATGGTTAGGATTAGGATTAGGGTTAAGGGTTAGCGTAAGGCTTAGGGGTTTGGGTGAAGGGTTAGGGTTTTTGTTAGGCATAGCGTTGGGGTTAGAAGTAAGGGTTACTGTCAGTGTTAGGGTTGTAGGTAGGGTTCCGGTTAGGGTTAGCGGTTTAGAATTAGGGTTAGGAATTAGGTGTTCCAGTGATGACTGGGAGATAGGGTTAGAATTATGGGATAGGGGTTGTTCTCAGGGAATGGTTTATGCATTAACGTTAGGATAAGAGGTTAAAGTTAGGCTCACGGTGAGGTTTACGTGTTAAGGGGAGAAATAGGAACAGGGTTGGGTGTTATGTTCAGGGTTAGGGTTATCTGTTAAAGGTATTGTTTATGCTTAGCACACGGGCCCTGTCTGCATTAGGCGGGCGGGGGGAGTTTAGGGGGCTGGGATTGTACCCGGGAACCCACTCTATCATACTCTGGGTAAGGGCCCGTGGGTTTCATGCAGGATACAGTGGTAGAGCCTCCTTTCACGCATGGCATGGGAGGATTGCAGGCTTTCTAAACTCTAAGAAAGCAAGAAGTCTAAGAATTAGATTTAGGGTTAGGATTATGGTTAGGGTTAAGGGTGAAGTTTAATGTTAGGGTGAGGGCTTAGGGTTAGGGCTTAGGGTTAGGATTAAAGGTTACTCTTAGGTTTAACGGTTACACTTTGGTTTAGGGTTGAGGTTTACGGTTAGGGTTAAGTTGAGGGGTTAGGGTTAGGAACAGGGTTAGGGTTAAGTGTTAGGTTTAGGGGTGAAGATTAGGATTAGGGTTAGGATTAAAGGTTAGCGTGAGAGTTAACGCTTAGGGTTAAGGTTAAGAGTTAGGGTTTAGGGTTAGGGTTAGGGTTAGGGTTAGGGTTAGTTTTAGGGTTAGAGTTATGTGCTATGGTTTGTTTTAGAGGTAGGGTTAGGTTTACTGGTGACGGTTAGGGTTACGTTTAGGGGTTAGCATTAGGATTAGGGTTAGGGTTAACGGATAGGATTAGGGTTAAGTGTTGGGCTTAGGGTTAGGGTTTAGTGTTAGGGTTATCATTAAGGATTAGGGGTAGGGTCAGGGTTAAATGCTTGGGTGCGGGTAATGGTTAGGGTCAGGGTTAAGGTTCACGGATAGGGTTAGTGTTAAGGGTTACAGGTAGGTTTAGGGTTCAGGGTTAGAGTTAGCATTAGGGCTTAAGGTTAGGATTAGGCGGTAGGTTAGATTTAGGGTTAGATCTACGCGTTAGGGTAAGGGCTAGCGTTAGGGTTAAGAGATAGGGTTAGGTTTAATGCTTAGGTTTAGGGTTAGGGTTTGGGGTTAAAGTAAGTGTTAGGGGTTAGGTTTAAGGATCAAAGGTTAGGGTTATTTTTAGCTGTAGTGTTAGGGTTAAGGATAAGGGATCCCATTAGCATTAAGGGTCTTCCTTACTGTAGGGTTAAGGGTTAGGCTTAGAGTTAAAGGTGAAGGTTAGGGTCAGTGTTAAGATTTAGGGTGAGGGTTCACGGTTAGGGTAAAGGTTAAGCGTTAGGCTTAGGGATTAGTGACTAGGGTTTTTGGATAGTGTTAGGGTTAGCGGTTAGGAGTTAGTGTTTTATGAAGGGGAATGATTAGAATTAGGATTGTGATTAGAGTTAGGGTGAGGTATAGGGGTTAGGTTTAGGGATTAGTATTAGGGTAAAAGGATAGGATTAGAGTTACGGGTTGGGCTTAGGTTTAGGGTTAAAGTTTACTGCTAGGGTTAGGGATAGGGTTCAGCGTTAGCTTTAGGGGTTCTGGTTAGGGTTAGGTGTTAGGTTAGTGTCAGGGTTAGGTCTAGTCGTGAGGGTAAGGTTTAGGGTTATCTTTAAGAGCTAGGGTTAGGTTTAATGGTTAGGATTAGGATTAGGGTTAAGGGTTAGGGTAAGGCTTAGGGGTTAGGGTGAAGGGTTAGGGTCAAGGGTTAGGGTTTTTGTTAGGCATAGCGTTTGGGTTAGAAGTAAGGGTTACTGTGAGTGTTAGGGTTGTAGGTAGGGTTACGGTTAGGGTTAGCGGTTTAGAATTAGGGTTAGGGATTAGGTGTCACAGTGATGACTAGGAGATAGGGTTAGAATTATGGGATAGGGGTTGTTCTCAGGAAATGAGTTATGCATTAACGTTAGGATAAGAGGTTAAAGTTAGGTGCACGGTGAGGTTTACGTGTTAAGGGGAGAAATAGGAACAGGGTTGGGTGTTATGTTTAGGGTTAGGGTTATCTGTTAAAGGTATTGTTTATGCTTAGCGCACGGGCCCTGTCTGCATTAGGCGGGCGGGGGGAGTTTAGGGGGCTGGGATTGTACCCGGGAACCCACTCTGTCATACTCTGGGTATGGGCCCGTGGGTTTCATGCAGGACACAGTGGTAGCGCCTCCTTTCACGCATGGCATGGGAGGATTGCAGGCTTTCTAAACTCTAAGAAAGCAAGAAGTCTGAGAATTAGATTTAGGGTTAGGATTATGGTTAGGGTGAAGGATGAAGTTTAGTGTTAGGGTGAGGGCTTAGGGTTAGGGATTAGGGTTAGGGTTAAAGGTTACTCTTAGGTTTAACGGTTACACTTTGGTTTAGGGTTGAGGTTTACGGTTAGGGTTAAGATGAGGGGTTAGTGTTAGGTACAGGGATAGGGTTAAGTGTTAGGTTTAGGGTTGAAGATTATGATTAGGGTTAGGATTAAAGGTTAGCGTGAGAGTTAACGCTTAGTGTTAAGGTTAAGAGTTAGGGTTTAGGGTTAGAGTTAGGGTTAGGGTTAGTTTTAGGGTTAGAGTTATGTGCTATGGTTTGTGTTAGATGTTAGGGTTAGGTTTACTGGTCACGGTTAGGGTTACGTTTAGGGGTTAGCATTAGGGTTAGGGTTAGGGTTAGGGTTAAGGGATAGCATTAGGGTTAAGTGTTGGGATTAGGATTAGGGTTTAGTGTTAGGGTTATCATTAAGGATTAGGGGTAGGGTCAGGGTTAAATGCTTGGGTGAGGGTAATGGTTAGGGTAAGGGTTAAGGTTCACGGATAGGGTTAGTGTTAAGTGTTACCGGTAGGTGTAGGGTTCAGGGTTAGAGTTAGCATTAGGGCTTAAGGTTAGGGTTAGGCGGTAGGTTAGATTTAGGGTTAGATCTAGGCGTTAGGGTAAGGGCTAGCGTTAGGGTTAAGAGATAGGGTTAGGTTTAATGCTTAGGATTAGGGTTAGGGTTTGGGGTTAAAGTAAGTGTTAGGGGTTAGGTTTAAGGATCAAAGGTTAGGGTTATTTTTAGCTGTAGTGTTAGGGTTAGGGATAAGGGATCCCATTAGCATTAAGGGTCTTCCTTACTGTAGGGTTAAGGGTTAGGCTTAGAGTTAAAGGTTTAGGTTAGGGTCAGTGTTAAGATTTAGGGTGAGGGTTAACGGTTAGGGTAAAGGTTAAGCGTTAGGGTTAGGGATTAGTGATTAGGGTTTTTAGTTAGTGTTAGGGTTAGTGGTTAGGAGTTAGTGTTTTATGAAGGGGTATGGTTAAAATTAGGATTGGGGTTAGAGTTAGGGTGAGGTATAGGGTTTAGGTTTAGGGGTTAGTTTTAGGGTAAAAGGATAGGATTAGGGTTACGGGTTGGGCTTAGGTTTAGGGTTAAAGTTTACTGCTAGGGTTAGGGATAGGGTTCAGGGTTAGCTTTAGGGGTTCTGGTTAGGGTTAGGTGTTAGGTTAGTGTCAGGGTTATGTCTAGTCGTGAGGTTAAGGTTTAGGGTTATCTTTAAGAGCTAGGGTTAGGTTTAATGGTTAAGATTAGGATTAGGGTTAAGGGTTAGGGTAAGGCTTAGGGGTTAGGGTGAAGGGTTAGGGTCAAGGGTTAGGGTTTTTCTTAGGCATAGCGTTGGGGTTAGAAGTAAGGGTTACTGTCAGTGTTAGGGTTGTAGGTAGGGTTACGGTTAGGGTTAGCGGTTTAGAATTAGGGTTAGGGATTAGGTGTCACAGTGATGACTAGGAGATAGGGTTAGAATTATGGGATAGGGGTTGTTCTCAGGAAATGGGTTATGCATTAACGTTAGGATAAGAGGTTAAAGTTACGCGCACGGTGAGGTTTACGTGTTAAGGGGAGAAATAGGAACAGGGTTGGGTGTTATGTTCAGGGTTAGGGTTATCTGTTAAAGGTATTGTTTATGCTTAGCGCACGGGCCCTGTCTGCATTAGGCGGGCGGGGGGAGTTTAGGGGGCTGGGATTGTACCCGGGAACCCACTCTATCATACTCTGGGTATGGGCCCGTGGGTTTCATGCAGGACACAGTGGTAGAGCCTCCTTTCACGCATGGCATGGGCGGATTGCAGGCTTTCTAAACTCTAAGAAAGCAAGAAGTCTGAGAATGAGATTTAGGGTTAGGATTATGGTTAGGGTGAAGGATGAAGTTTAGTGTTAGGGTGAGGGCTTAGGTTTAGGGATTAGGGTTAAAGGTTACTCTTAGGTTTAACGGTTACACTTTGGTTTCGGGTTGAGGTTTACGGTTAGGGATCAGATGAGGGGTTAGGGTTTGGTACAGGGTTATGGTTAAGTGTTAGGTTTAGGGTTGAAGATTAGGATTAGGGTTAGGATTAAAGGTTAGCGTGAGAGTTAACGCTTAGTGTTAAGGTTAAGGGTTAGGTTTAGGGTTAGGGTTAGGGTTAGTTTTAGGGTTAGAGTTATGTGCTATGGTTTATGTTAGAGGTTAGGCTTAGGTTTACTGATGACGGTTAGGGTTACGTTTAGGGGTTAGCATTAGGGTTAGGGTTCAGGGATAGGATTAGAGTTAAGTGTTGGGCTTAGGGTTAGGGTTTGGTGTTAGGGTTATCATTAAGGATTAGGGGTAGGGTCAGGGTTAAATGCTTGGGTGCGGGTAATGGTTAGGGTCAGGGTTAAGGTTCACGGATAGGGTTAGTGTTAAGTGTTACCGGTAGGTGTAGGGTTCAGGGTTAGAGTTAGCATTAGGGCTTAAGGTTAGGATTAGGCGGTAGGTTAGATTTAGGGTTAGATCTAGGCGTTAGGGTGAGGGCTAGAGTTAGGGTTAAGAGATAGGGTTAGGTTTAATGCTTAGGATTAGGGTTAGGGTTTGGGGTTAAAGTAAGTGTTAGGGGTTAGGTTTAAGGATCAAAGGTTAGGGTTATTTTTTGCTGTAGTGTTAGGGTTAGGGATAAGGGATCCCATTAGCATTAAGGGTCTTCCTTACTGTAGGGTTAAGGGTTAGGCTTAGAGTTAAAGGTTAAGGTTAGGGTCAGTGTTAAGATTTAGGGTGAGGGTTAACGGTTAGGATAAAGGTTAAGCGTTAGGGTTAGGGATTAGTGATTAGGGTTTTTGGTTAGTGCTAGGGTTAGCGGTTAGGAGTTAGTGTTTTATGAAGGGGTATGGTTAGAATTAGGATTGGGGTTAGAGTTAGGGTGAGGTATAGGGATTAGGTTTAGGGGTTAGTTTTAGGGTAAAAGGATAGGATTAGGGTTATGGGTTGGGCTTAGGTTTAGGGTTAAAGTTTACTGCTAGGGTTAGGGATAGGGTTCAGGGTTAGCTTTAGGGGTTCTGGTTAGGGTTAGGTGTTAGGTTAGTGTCAGGGTTAGGTCCAGTCGTGAGGGTAAGGTTTAGGGTTAGCTTTAAGAGCTAGGGTTAGGTTTAATGGTTAGGATTAGGATTAGGGTTAAGGGTTAGGGTAAGGCTTAGGGGTTAGGGTGAAGGGTGAGGGTTTTTGTTAGGCATAGCGTTGGGGTTAGAAGTAAGGGTTACTGTCAGTGTTAGGGTTGTAGGTAGGGTTTCGGTTAGGGTTAGTGGTTTAGAATTAGGGTTAGGGATTAGGTGTTCCAGTGATGACTAGGAGATAGGGTTAGAATTATGGGATAGGGGTTGTTCTCAGGGAATGGGTTACGCATTAACGTTAGGATAATAGGTTAAAGTTAGGGTCATGGTGAGGTTTATGTGTTAAGGGGAGAAATAGGAACAGGGTTGGGTGTTATGTTCAGGGTTAGGGTTATCTGTTAAAGGTATTGTTTATGCTTAGCGCACGGGCCCTGTCTGCATTAGGCGGGCGTGGGGAGTTTAGGGGGCTGGGATTGTACCCGGGAACCCACTCTATCATACTCTGGGTATGGGCCCGTGGGTTTCATGCAGGACACAGTGGTAGAGCCTCCTTTCACGCATGGCATGGGCGGATTGCAGGCTTTCTAAACTCTAAGAAAGCAAGAAGTCTGAGAATTAGATTTAGGGTTACGATTATGGTTAGGGTTAAGGATGAAGTTTAGTGTTAGGGTGAGGGCTTAAGGTTAGGGATTAGGGTTAGGGTTAAAGGTTACTCTTAGGTTTAACGGTTACATTTCGGTTTAGGGTTGAGGTTTACGGTTAGGGTTAAGATGAGGGGTTAGGGTTTGGTAGACGTTTAGGGTTAAGTGTTAGGTTTAGTGTTGAAGATTAGGATTAGGGTTAGGATTAAAGGTTAGCGTGAGAGTTAACGCTTAGGGTTAAGGTTAAGAGTTAGGGTTTACGGTTAGGCTTAGGGTTAGATTTTGGGTTAGAGTTATGTGCTATGGTTTGTGTTAGGGGTTAGGGTTAGGTTTACTGTTCACGGTTAGGGTTGGGTTTAGGGGTTAGCATTAGCGTTAGGGATTAGGTTTAGGGTAAGGGTCTAGAGTTAATGTTGGGCTTTAGTCTTGGGGCTTAGGTTCAGGGTCAGGTGTTAGCGTTGGTGGTAGGGCTTAGCTTTAGCGGTCAGTTTAAGGGCACAGGACCTGGTTAATCTACGGTGAGAGGGGTGCGGTCGGAGTCACCACGAAAGCACAACATCATTCCCTGGGCCTTGGGACAGGACCTCCATGCAGGACTCAGGCGGAGCCTCATCTCACACATGGCATGGCTGTATTGTAGGCTTGCTTCACTCTGGGAATGGAAGTAGTGTGAGAATTAGGGTTGGGGTTGTGGTTAGGGTTTTTCGTGTTAGGGGTTAGGTTTCGAGTCAGGGTTAGGTGCTAGGGATTAGTGGTTAGGGTTAGAGTTAGTGTTAGGGGTAAGGTGTTAAGTCTGGGTTAGGGGGCCAGGGTAAGGTTTAGGGTTGGAGTTAGCTTTAGGGTTAGGGGTTAGGGTTAAGGGATAGGGTTAGGATTCAGGGTGAGGGTTAGAGGGTTAACAGTTGGGGTTAGGCTTAGGGGTTACGGATAGTGTTAGGGTTAAGGGTTAGGAGCTTGGTTCAAGTTTAAGGTTAGCATTAGGGGTTGGGGTTAGTGTTAACTGTAGGTCAGTGTTGGGGTTAGATCTCTAGGCATTAGGTTGAAGGTTAGGGTTAGGGTTAAGAGTTAGGGTTCTCTTTAATGGTTAGGAATGGGAAATGGTTAAGGGTTAGGGTTAAGGTTGGGGTTATGACGAAGGATCAACGGTTAGGGTTACTTTTAGGCGTAGGGTTAGGGTAAGGGGTTAGGGTTAGTGTTAGTGTTGTTGGTCGGGTTAAGGTTAGGGTTGGCGCTTCAGAATTAGGGATTAGGTGTTACGGTTATAGCTAGGAGCTAGGGTTATAATGACGGTATAGGGCTTGTTCTCAGGGTGTCATGCATTAACGTTAAGATATCGGGTTAAAGTTAGGGTTATGGTGAGGTTTACCTGTTAAGGTGAGCAGTAGGATCAGGGTTAGGTGTTATGTTGTGGGTTAGGCTTATGGGTGAGGGGTAGGGTTTATGCTTAGGGCACGGGCCCTGTATGCCCTAGGAGGCAAAGTTAGGTGTCTGTGATGGTCGCTGGGAACCCACTCTACTGCACGCAGTGTATGGGCCTCTGGGTTTCATGCAGGACACTGTGGCAGAGCCTCCTTTCACGCATGGCGTGGGAGGATTGCAGGCTTTCTAAACTCTAAGAAAGCAAGAACTCTGAGAATTAGATTTAGGGTTAGGGTTATGGTTAGGGTTAAGGATTAAGTTTAGTGTTAGGGTGAGGGCTTAGGCTTAGGGATTACTCTTAGGGTTAAAGGTTACTCTTAGATTTAACGGTTACACTTTGGTTTAGGGTTGAGGTTTAAGGTTAGGGTTAAGATGAGGGTTTAGGGTTTGGTACAGGGTTAGGGTTAAGTGTTAGGTTTCGGGTTGAAGATTAGGATTAGGGTTAGGATTAAAGGTTAGCGTGAGAGTTAACGCTTAGGGTTAAGGTTAAGAGTTAGGGTTTAGGGTTAGGGTTAGGGTTAGGGCTAGTTTTAGGGTTAGAGTTATGTGCTATGGTTTGTGTTAGAGGTTAGGGTTAGGTTTACTGTTCACGGTTAGGGTTACGTTTAGGGGTTAGCATTAGGGTTAGGGTTAAGGGATAGGATTAGGGTTAAGTGTTGGGCTTAGGGTTAGGGTTTAGTGTTAAGGTTATCATTAAGGATTAGGGTTAGGGTCAGGGTTAAATGCTTGGGTGCGGGTAATGGTTAGGGTCAGGGTTAAGGTTTACGGATAGGGTTAGTGTTAAGGGTTACGGGTAGGTTTAGGGTTCAGGGTTAGCGTTGGCATTAGGGCTTAAGGTTAGGATCAGGCGGGAGGTTAGATTTAGGGTTAGAACTAGGCGTTAGGGTAAGGGCTAGGGTTAGGGTTAAGAGATAGGGTTAGGTTTAATGCTTAGGATTAGGGTTAGGGTTTGGGGTTAAAGTAAGTGTTAGGGGTTAGGTTTAAGGATCCAAGGTTAGGGTTATTTTTAGCTGTAGTGTTAGGGTTAGGGAAAAGGGATCCCATTAGCATTAAGGGTCTTCCTTACTGTAGGGTTAAGGGTTAGGCTTAGAGTTAAAGGTTAAGGTTAGGGTCAGTGTTAAGAATTAGGGTGAGGGTTAACGGTTAGGGTAAAGGTTAAGCGTTAGGGTTAGGGATTAGCGATTAGGGTTTTTGGTTAGTGTTAGGGTTAGAGGTTAGGCGTTCGTGTTTTATGAAGGGGTATGGTTAGAATTAGGATTGGGGTTAGAGTTAGGGTTAGGTATAGGGGTTAGGTTTAGGGGTTAGTTTTAGGGTAAAAGGATAGGATTAGGGTTATGGGTTGGGCTTAGGTTTAGGGTTAAAGTTTACTGCTAGGGTTAGGGATAGGGTTCAGGGTTAGCTTTAGGGGTTCTGGTTAGGGTTAGGTGTTAGGTTAGTGTCAGGGTTAGGTCTAGTCGTGAGGGTAAGGTTTAGGGTTAGCTTTAAGAGCTAGGGTTAGGTTTAATGGTTAGGATTAGGATTAGGGTTAAGGGTTAGCGTAAGGCTTAGGGGTTTGGGTGAAGGGTTAGGGTTTTTGTTAGGCATAGCGTTGGGGTTAGAAGTAAGGGTTACTGTCAGTGTTAGGGTTGTAGGTAGGGTTCCGGTTAGGGTTAGCGGTTTAGAATTAGGGTTAGGAATTAGGTGTTCCAGTGATGACTGGGAGATAGGGTTAGAATTATGGGATAGGGGTTGTTCTCAGGGAATGGTTTATGCATTAACGTTAGGATAAGAGGTTAAAGTTAGGCTCACGGTGAGGTTTACGTGTTAAGGGGAGAAATAGGAACAGGGTTGGGTGTTATGTTCAGGGTTAGGGTTATCTGTTAAAGGTATTGTTTATGCTTAGCACACGGGCCCTGTCTGCATTAGGCGGGCGGGGGGAGTTTAGGGGGCTGGGATTGTACCCGGGAACCCACTCTATCATACTCTGGGTAAGGGCCCGTGGGTTTCATGCAGGATACAGTGGTAGAGCCTCCTTTCACGCATGGCATGGGAGGATTGCAGGCTGTCTAAACTCTAAGAAAGCAAGAAGTCTGAGAATTAGATTTAGGGTTAGGATTATGGTTAGGATTAAGGATGAAGTTTAGTGTTAGGGTGAGGGCTTAAGGTTAGGGATTAGTGTTAGGGTTAAAGGTTACTCTTAGGTTTAACGGTTACAGTTCGGTTTAGGGTTGAGGTTTACGGTTAGGGTTAAGATGAGGGGTTAGGTTTGGTTGACGTTTAGGGTTAAGTGTTAGGTGTAGCATTGAAGATTAGGATTAGGGTTAGGATTAAAGGTTAGCATGAGAGTTAACGCTCAGCGTTTACTGTTAGGGTTAGGGTTAGTTTTAGGGTTAGAGTTATGTGCTATGGTTTGTGTTAGAGGTTAGGGTTAGCTTTACCGTTCACGGTTAGGGTTACGTTTAGGGTTTAGCATTAGGGTTAAGGTTAGGGTTAAGGGATAGGATTAGGGTTAAGTGTTAGGTTTAGGGTTGAAGATTAGGATTAGGGTTAGGATTAAAGGTTAGCATGAGATTTAACGCTTAGGGATAAGGTTTAGAGTTAGGGTTTACTGTTAGGTTTAGGGTTAGTTTTAGGGTTAGAGTTATGTGCTATGGTTTGTGTTAGAGGTTAGGGTTAGGTTTACTGTTCACGGTTAGGGTTACGTTTAGGGTTTAGCATTAGGGTTAGGGATTAGTTTTAGGGTAAGGGTTTAGAGTTAGTGTTGGGCTTTAGGCTCGGGGCTTCGGTTCAAGGTCAGGGGTTAGGGTCGGTGGTACGGCCTAGCTTTAGCGGTGAGTTAAAGGGCACAACACCTGGTTAATCTAAGGTGAGAGGGGTGCGGTCGGAGTCATCACGAAAGCACAACATCATTCCCTGGGCCTTGGGACAGGACCTACATGCAGGACTCAGTCGGAGCCTCATCTCACACATGGCATGGCTGTATTCTAGGCTTCCTTCACTCTGGGAATGGAAGTAGTGTGAGAATTAGGGTTGAGGTTGGGGTTAGGGATTTCGAGTAGGGGTTAGGTTTCGAGTCAGGGTTAGGTGCTAGGGATTAGTGGTTAGGGTTAGAGTTAGTGTTAGGGGTTAGGTGTTAAGTCTGGGTTAGGGGGCCAGGGTAAGGTTTAGGGTTGGAGTTAGCGTTAGGGTTAGGGGTTAGGGTTAAGGGAGAGGGTTAGGTATCAGGGTGAGGGTTAGAGGGTTAACAGTTCGGGTTAAGCTTAGGGGTTAGGGATAGTGTTAGAGTTAAGGGTTAGAAGTATGGTTCAGGTTTAAGGTTAGCATTAGGGGTTGGGGTTAGTGTTAACTGTAGGTCAGTGTTGGGGTTAGATCTCTAGGCATTAGGGTAAAGGTTAGGGTTAGGGTTAAGTGTTAGGGTTATGTTTAATGGTTAGGATTGGGAATAGGGTTAAGGGTTAGGGTTAAGGTTAGGGGTTATGACTAAGGATCAACTGTTAGGGTTACTTTTAGGCATAGGTTTAGGGTAAGAGGTTAGGGTTAGTGTTAGTGTTGTTGGTCGGGTTAAGGTTAGGGTTGGCATTTCAGAATTAGGGATTAGGTGTTACGGTTATGGCTAGGAGTTAGGGTTAGAATGACGGTATAGGGCTTGTTCTCAGGGTGTCATGCATTAACGTTAAGATATCGGGTTAAAGTTAGGGTTACGGTGAGGTTTACCTGTTAAGGTGAGCAGTAGGATCAGGGTTAGGTGTTATGTTCTGGGTTAGGCTTATGGTTCAATGGTAGGGTTTATGCTTAGGGCACGGGCCCTGTATGCCCTAGGAGGCAAAGTTAGGTGTCTGTGATGGTCGCTGGGAACCCACTCTATCACACGCAGTGTATGGGCCTCTGGGTTTCAGGCAGGACACTGGCAGAGCGTCCTTTCACGCATGGCATGGGAGGATTGCAGGCTTTCTAAACTCTAAGAAAGCAAGAAGTCTGAGAATTAGATTTAGGGTTAGGATTATGGTTAGGGTTAAGGATGAAGTTTAGTGTTAGGGTGAGGGCTTAGGGTTAGGGATTAGGGTTAGGGTTAAAGGTTACTCTTAGATTTAACAGTTACACTTTGGTTTAGGGTTGAGGTTTACGGTTAGGGTAAAGATGAGGGGTTAGGGTTTGGTACAGGGTTAGGGTTAAGTGTTAGGTTTAGGGTTGAAGATTAGGATTAGGGTTAGGATTAAAGTTTAGCGTGAGAGTTAACACCTAGGGTTAAGGTTAAGAGTTAGCGTTAGCGTTAGGGTTAGGGTTAGTTTTAGGGTTAGAGTTATGTGCCATGGTTTGTGTTAGAGGTTAGGATTAGGTTTACTGTTCATGGTTAGGGTTACGTTTAGGGGTAGCATTAGGGTTAGAGTTAGGGTTAGGGTTAAGGGATAGGATTAGGGTTAAGTGTTGAGCTTAGGGTTAGGGTTTAGTGTTAGGGTTATCGTTAAGGATTAGGGTTAGGGTCAGGGTTAAATGTTTGGGTGCGGGTAATGGTTACGGTCAGGGTTAAGGTTTATAGATAGGGTTAGTGTTAAGGGTTACGGGTAGGTTTAGGGTTCAGGGTTTAGAGTTAGCATTAGGGCTTAAGGTTAGGATTAGGTGGTAGGTTAGATTTAGGGTTAGATCTAGGCGTTAGAGTAAGGGTTAAGAGATAGGGTTAGGTTTAATGCTTAGGATTAGGGTTAGGGTTTGGGGTTAAGTGTGAGGGGTTAGGTTTAAGGATCAAAGGTTAGGGTTATTTTTAGCTGTAGTGTTAGGTTTAGGGATAAGGGATAAGATTGGCGTAAGGGTTTTCCTTACTGTTAGGGTTAAGGGTCAGGCTTAGATTAAAGGTTAAGGTTAGGGTCAGTGTTAAGGGTTAGGGTGAGGGTTAACGGTTACGGTAAAGGTTAAGCGTTAGTGTTAGGGATTAGCGATTAGGGTTTTTGGTAAGTGTTAGTGTTAGGAGTTCGTGTTTTATGAAGGGGTATGGTTAGAATTAGGATTGGGGTTAGTGTTAGGGTTAGGTTTAGGGGTTAGGCTTAGGGTAAAAGGATAGGATTAGGGTTAAGGGTTGGGATCAGGTTTAGGGTTAAAGTTTAGTGTTCTGGTTAATGTTTAGTGTTATGGTCCAGTTTAAGTGTTAGGGTGAGGGTTAACGGTTAGGATTAGGCTTAGAGGTTGGGGATATAGTGAGGGTTCAGGGTTAGGATTAGGTTTAGGGTTCAGGGTTAGGGTTAGCTTTAGGGGTTATGGTTAGGGTTAGGTGTTAGGTTAGTGTCAGGGTTCGGTCTAGTCGTGAGGGTAAGGTTTAGGGTTTGCTTTAAGCGCTAGGGTTAGGTTTAATGTTTAGGATTAGGATTAGGGTTAAGGGTTAGGGTAAGGCTTAGGGGTTAGGGTGAAGGGTTAGGGTTTTTGTTAGGCATAGAGTTGGGGTTAGAAGTAAGGGTTACAGTAAGTGTTAGGGTTGTAGGTAGGGTTACGGTTAGGGTTAGCAGTTTAGAATTAGGGTTAGGGATTAGGTGTTACAGTTATAACTAGGAGATAGGGTTAGAATTATGGGATAGGGGTTGTTCTCAGGGAATGGGTTATGCATTAACGTTAGGATAAGAGGTTAAAGTTAGGCTCACGGTGAGGTTTACGTGTTAAGGGGAGAAATAGGAACAGGGTTGGGTGTTATGTTCAGGGTTAGGGTTATCTGTTAAAGGTATTGTTTATGCTTAGCGCATGGGCCCTGTCTGCATTAGGCGGGCGGGGAGAGTTTAGGGGGCTGGGATTGTACCCGGGAACCCACTCTATCATACTCTGGGTATGGGCCCGTGGGTTTCATGCAGGACACAGTGGTAGAGCCTCCTTTCACGCATGGCATGGGAGGATTGCAGGCTTTCTAAACTCTAAGAAAGCAAGAAGTCTTATAATTTGATTTTAGGGTTAGGTTTATGGATAGAGTTAAGGATAAATTTTAGTGTTAGTGTGAGGGCTTAGGGTTAGGGATTAGGGTTAGGGTTAAAGGTTACTCTTAGATTTAACGGTTACACTTTGGTTTAGGGTTGAGGTTTACGGTTAGGGTTAAGATGATTGGTTAGAGTGTGGTACAGGGTTAGGGTTAAGTGTTAGGTTTAGGGTTGAAGATTAGGATTAGGGTTAGGAATAAAGGTTAGCATGAGAGTGAACTCTTAGTGTTAAGGTTAAGAGTTAAGGTTTAGGGCCGGGCGCGGTGGCTCACGCCTGTAATCCTACCACTCTGGGAGGCCGAGGTGGGTGGATCCTTTGAGCTCAGGAGTTCAAGACCAGCCTGAGCAAGAGCGAGACCCCATCTGTACTAAAAGTAGAAAGAAATTATATGGACAGCTAAAAATATATATAGAAAAAAATTAGCCAGGCATGGTGGCGCATGCCTGTAGTCCCAGCTGCTCGGGAGGCTGAGACAGGAGGATTCTTTGAGCTCAGGAGTCTGAGGTTGCTGTGAGCTAGGCTGATACCACGGCACTCACTCTATCTTGGGCAACAGTGTGAGACTCTCTCAAAAAAAAAAAAAAAAAAGATTTAGGGTTTAGGGTTATGGTTACGGTTAGGGTTAGTTTTAGGGTTAGAGTTATGTGCTATGGTTTATGTTAGAGGTTAGGGTTAGGTTTACTGTTCACGGTTAGGGTTGGGTTTAGGGGTTAGCATTAGGGTTAGGGATTAGGTTTAGGGTCAGGGTCTAGAGTTAATGTTGGGCTTTAGGCTCGGGGCTTAGGTTCAGGGTCAGGGGTTAGCGTTGGTGGTAGGGCTTAGCTTTAGCGGTCAGTTTAAGGGCACAGGACCTGGTTAATCTATGGTGAGAGGGGTGCGGTCGGAGTCACCACGAAAGCACAACATCATTCCCTGGGCCTTGGGACAGGACCTCCATGCAGGACTCAGGCGGAGCCTCATCTCACACATGGCATGGCTGTATTGTAGGCTTGCTTCACTCTGGGAATGGAAGTAGTGTGAGAATTAGGGTTGGGGTTGGGGTTGTGGTTAGGGTTTTTCGTGTTAGGGGTTAGGTTTCGAGTCAGGGTTAGGTGCTAGGGATTAGTGGTTAGGGTTAGAGTTAGTGTTAGGGGTAAGGTGTTAAGTCTGGGTTAGGGGGCCAGGGTAAGGTTTAGGGTTGGAGTTAGCGTTAGGTTTAGGGGTTAGGGTTAAGGGATAGGGTTAGGATTCAGGGTGAGGGTTAGAGGGTTAACAGTTGGTGTTAGGCTTAGGGGTAAGGGATAGTGTTAGGGTTAAGGGTTAGGAGCTTCGTTCAGGTTTAAGGTTAGCATTAGGGGTTGGGGTTAGTGTTAACTGTAGGTCAGTGTTGGGGTTAGATCTCTAGGCATTAGGGTAAAGGTTAGGGTTAGGGTTAAGAGTTAGGGTTCTGTTTAATGGTTAGGATTGGGAATAGGGTTAAGGGTTAGGGTTAAGGTTAGGGGTTATGACTAAGGATCAATGGTTAGGGTTACTTTTAGGCATAGGATTAGGGTAAGGGGTTAGGGTTAGTGTTAGTGTTGTTGGTCGGGTTAAGGTTAGGGTTGGCGTTTCAGAATTAGGGATTAGGTGTTACGGTTATAGCTAGGAGTTAGGGTTATAATGACGGTATAGGGCTTGTTCTCAGGGTGTCATGCATTAACGTTAAGATATGGGGTTAAAGTTAGGGTTATGGTGAGGTTTACCTGTTAAGGTGAGCAGTAGGATCAGGGTTAGGTGTTATGTTGTGGGTTAGGCTTATGGGTGAGGGGTAGGGTTTATGCTTAGGGCACGGGCCCTGTATGCTCTAGGAGGCAAAGTTAGGTGTCTGTGATGGTCGCTGGGAACCCACTCTACTGCACGCAGTGTATTGGCCTCTGGGTTTCATGCAGGACACTGTGGCAGAGCCTCCTTTCACGCATGGCATGGGAGGATTGCAGGCTTTCTAAACTCTAAGAAAGCAAGAAGTCTGAGAATTAGATTTAGGGTTAGAGTTATGGTTAGGGTTAAGGATGAAGTTTAGTGTTAGGGTGAGGGCTTAGGGTTAGGGATTAGGGTTAGGGTTAAAGGTTACTCTTAGATTTAACGGTTACACTTTGGTTTAGGGTTGAGGTTTAAGGTTTGGGTTAAGATGAGGGGTTAGGGTTTGGTACAGGGTTAGGGTTAAGTGTTAGGTTTAGGGTTGAAGATTAGGATTAGGGTTAGGATTAAAGGTTAGCGTGAGAGTTAACGCTTAGGGTTAAGGTTAAGAGTTAGGGTTTAGGGTTAGGGTTAGGGTTAGTTTTAGGGTTAGAGTTATGTGCTATGGTTTGTGTTAGAGGTTAGGGTTAGGTTTACTGTTCACGGTTAGGGTTACGTTTAGGGGTTAGCATTAGGGTTAGGGTTAGGGTTAGGGTTAAGGGATAGGATTAGGGTTAAGTGTTGGGCTTAGGGTTAGGGTTTAGTGTTAAGGTTATCATTAAGGATTAGGGTTAGGGTCAGGGTTAAATGCTTGGGTGCGGGTAATGGTTAGGGTCAGGGTTAAGGTTCACGGATAGGGTTACTGTTAAGGGTTACAGGTAGGTTTAGGGTTCAGGGTTAGCGTTAGCATTAAGGCTTAAGGTTAGGATTAGGCGGTAGATTAGATTTAGGGTTAGATCTAGGCGTTAGGGTAAGTGCTAGGGTTAGGGGTAAGAGATAGGGTTAGGTTTAATGCTTAGGATTAGGGTTAGGGTTTGGGGTTAAAGTAAGTGTTAGGGGTTAGGTTTAAGGATCAAAGGTTAGGGTTATTTTTAGCTGTAGTGTTAGGGTTAGGGATAAGTGATCCCATTCGCATTAAGGGTCTTCCTTACTGTAGCGTTAAGGGCTAGGCTTAGAGTTAAAGGTGAAGGTTAGGGTCAGTGTTAAGAATTAGGGTGAGGGTTAACGGTTAGGGTAAAGGTTAAGCGTTAGGGTTAGGGATTAGTGATTAGGGTTTTTGGTTAGTGTTAGGGTTAGCGGTTAGGAGTTAGTGTTTTATGAAGGGGTATGGTTAGAATTAGGATTGGGATTAGAGTTAGGGTTAGGTATAGGGGTTAGGTTTAGGGGTTAGTTTTAGGGTAAAAGGATAGGATTAGGGTTACGGGTTGGGCTTAGGTTTAGGGTTAAAGTTTACTGCTAGGGTTAGGGATAGGGTTCAGGGTTAGCTTTAGGCGTTCTGGTTAGGGTTAGGTGTTAGGTTAGTGTCAGGGTTAGGTCTAGTCATGAGGGTAAGGTTTAGGGTTAGCTTAAGAGCCAGGGTTAGGTTTAATGGTTAGGATTAGCATTACGGTTAAGGGTTCGGGTAATGCGTAGTGGTTAGGGTGAAGGGTGAAGGGTTAGGGCTTTTGTTAGGCATAGCGTTGGGGTTAGAAGTAAGGGTTCCTGTCAGTGTTAGGGTTGTAGGCAGCGTTACGGTTAGGCTTAGCGGTTCAGAATTAGGGTTAGGGATTAGGTGTTACACTTATGACTAGGAGATAGGGTTAGAATTATTGGATAGGGGATGTTCTCAGGGAATGGTTTATTTATTAACGTTACGATAAGAGGTTAAAATTAGGCTCACGGTGAGGTTTACGTGTTAAGGGGAGAAATAGGAACAGGGTTAGGTACTATGTTCAGGGTTAGGGTTATCTGTTAAAGGTATTGTTTATGCTTAGCGCACGGGCCTTGTCTGCATGAAGCTGGGGGGAGGTTAGGGGGCTGGCATTGTCACTGGGAACCCGCTGTATCAGACTCTGGATATGGGCCCGTGGTTTTCATGCAGGACACAGTGGTAGAGCCTCCTTTCCCACATGGCATGGGAGGATTGCAGGCTTTCTAAACTCTAAGAAAGCAAGAAGTCTGAGAATTAGATTTAGGGTTAGGATTATGGTTAGGGTTCAGGATGAAGTGTAGTGTTATGGTGACGGGATAGGGTTACAGATTAGGGTTACGGTTTAAGGTTACTCTTAGGTTTAACAGTTACAGTTCGTTTTAGTGTTGAGGTTTGCAGATAGGTTTAAGATGAGGGGTTAGGGTTTGGTACATGGTTAGGGTTGTGTTAGGTTTAGGGTTGAAGATTAGGATTAGGGTTGGGATTAAAGGTTAGCATGAGAGTTAACGGTTACAGTTAAGGTTAAGGGTTAGAGTTAGGGTTTAGGTTCACGGTTAAGCGTTAGGGTTAGTTTTAGGGTTAGAGTTATGTGTTAGGGTTTGTGTTATAGGTTAGGGTTAGGTTTACTGTTCACGGTTAGGGTTACCTCTAGGGGTTAGCATTAGGGTTAGGGATTAGGTTTAGGGTAAGTGTTTAGAGTTAGTGTTGGGCTTTAGGCTCGGGGCTTAGGTTCAGGGTCAGGGGTTAGGGTTGGTGGTAGGGCTTAGCTTTAGTGGTCAGTTTAAGGGCACAGGACCTGGTTAATCTACGGTGAGAGGGGTGTGGTCGGAGTCACCACGAAAGCACAACATCATTCCCTGGGCCTTGGTAGAGGACCTACATGCAGGACTCAGGCGGACCCTCATCTCACACATGGCATGGCTGTATTGTAGGCTTGCTTCACTCTGGAAATGGAATTAGTGTGAGAATTAGGGATAGGTTTGGGGTCAGGGGTTTCGAGTTAGGGATTAGGTTTCGAGTCAGGGTTAGGTGCTAGGGATTAGTGGTTAGGGTTAGAGTTAGTGTTAGGGGTTAGGTGTTAAGTCTGGGTTCGGGGGCCAGGATTAGGTTTAGGGTTGGGGTTAGCGTTAGGGTTAGGTGTTAGTGTTAAAGTTTAGGCTTAGAGTCAGGGTTAAGTGTTAGGGTGAGGCTTAACATTTAGGGTTAAGGTTAGGGGGTTAGGGATAGGGTTAGGGTTAAGGGTTAGTTTTATAGTTCAGGTTTAAGGTTAGGATCAGGGGTTAGGGTTAGTGTTAACTGTAGGTCAGTGTTGGGGTTAGATCTCTAGGCATTAAGGTATAGGTTAGGGGTAGAGTTAAGTAGGGTTATGTTTAATGGTTAGGATTGGGATTAGCGTGAAGGGTTAGGGTTAAGGTTTAGGGGTTATGACTAAGTATCAATGGTTAGGGTTACTTTTAGGTGTAGGGTTAGGGTAAGTGTTTAGGTTTAGTGTTAGTGTTGTTGGTAGGATTAAGGTTAGGGTTGGCATTTCAGAATTAGGGATTAGGTGTTACGGTTATGGCTAGGAGTTAGGGTTAGAATTACGGTATAGGGCTTGTTCTCAGGGTGTCATGCATTATCGTTAATATAAGGGGTTAAAGTTAGGGTTACGGTGAGGTTTACGTGTTAAGGTGGACAGTAGGATCAGGGTCAGGTGTTATGTTTCGGGTTAGGGTTATCGGTGAGGGGTAGGGTTTGTGCTTAGGGCACAGGCCCTGTATGCACTAGGAGGCGAAGTTAGGGGTCTGTGATGGTCGCTGGGAACCCACTCTATCGTACGCAGTGTATGGGCCTCTGGGTTTCATGCAGGACACTGTGGCAGAGCGGGCTTTCATGCATGGCTTAGTAGGATTGTAGGCTTTCAAAACTCTGAGAAAGCAAGAAGTCTGAGAGTTAGATTTAGAGTTAGTATTATGGTACGGTTTAGGGATGAGGATTAGTGATAGGGTGAGGGCTTAGGGTTAGGGATTAGGGTTAGGGTTAGGGTTGTTGGTAGGGTGAAGGTTAGGGTTGGCATTTTAGAATTAAGGATGAGGTGTTACGATTATGGCTAGGGGTTAGGATTAGAATTATGGGATAGGGCTCCTTCTCAGTGTGTTATGCATTAACGTTAAGATAAGGGGATAAGTTAGGGTTACGGGGAGGTTTATGTTTTAAGGTGAGCAATAGGATCAGGGTCAGGTGCTATGTTCAGGGTGAGGGTTATCTGTTAGGGGTAGTGTTTATATTTAGCGTACAGGCTCTGTCTGCACTGGGCGGGGGGCTGGGGTTACGGGGATGGGATTTCCCCGGGAACCCACTCTATCATACGCTAGGTATGGGCTCCTGGTTTCATGCAAGAGAGAGCTGCAGAGCCCCCTTTTACTCATGGCATGGGAGGATTTTAGGCTTTCTAAACTCTAAGAAAGCAAGAAGTCTGAGAATTAGATTTAGGGGTAGGATTATGATAATGTTTAGGGTTAGGGTTACTGTTAAGGTGGGGTCTTAGGGTTAGGGGTTAGCGTTAGAGGTTAGTGTTACGTTTAACAGTTACAGTTAGGTTTATGGTTAAGTTTCAGGGTTAGGGTTAAGGTTTGGGTTTAGCGTTTGACACAGGGTTAGGCTTCAGTGTTAGCTTTATGGTTAAAGATTAGGATTAGGGTTAGTGTGAGGGTTAATGGTAAGGGTCAAGATTAAGGGTTAGGGTTGGGATTAGGGTTAGGTTTAGGGTTAGGGGTTAGGGTTAGGCTTAGGGTTAAGGGATAGGATTAGGGTTAAGTGTTGGGCTTATGGTTAGGGTTAAAGTTTAGTGTTAGGGTTAATGTTTAGTGTTATGGTCCAGTTTAAGTGTTAGGGTGAGGGTTAACAGTTAGGATTAGGCTTAGGGGTTAGGGATATAGTGAAGGATCAGTGTTAGGGTTAGGTTTAGGGTTCAGGGTTACGGTTAGCTTTAGGGGTTATGGTTAGTGTTAGGTGTTAGTTAAGTGTCAGGGTTAGGTCTAGTCGTGAGGGTAAGGTTTAGGGTTAGCTTTAAGAGCTAGGGTTAGGTTTAATGGTTAGGATTAGGATTACGGTTAAGGGTTAGGGTAATGCGTAGGGATTAGGGTGACGGTGAAGGGTTAGGGCTTTTGTTAGGCATAGCGTTGGGGTTAGAACTAAGGGTTCCTGTCAGTGTTAGGGTTGTAGGCAGCGTTACGGTTAGGCTTAGCAGTTGAGAATTAGGGTTAGGGATTAGGTGTTACAGTTATGACTAGGAGATAGGGTTAGAATTATTGGATAGGGGATGTTCTCAGGGAATGGGTTATGCATTAACGTTAGGATAAGAGGTTAAAGTTAGGCTCACGGTGAGGTTTACGTGTTAAGGGGAGAAATAGGAACAGGGTTAGGTGCTATGTTCAGGGTTAGGGTTATCTGTTAAAGGTATTGTTTATGCTTAGCGCACGGGCCCTGTCTACATTAAGCTGGGGCGAGGTTAGGGGGCTGGGATTGTCACCGGGAACCCACTGTATCAGACTCTGGGTATGGGCCCGTGGTTTTCATGCAGGACACAGTGGTAGAGCCTCCTTTCCCACATGGCATGGGAGGATTGCAGGCTTTCTAAACTCTAAGAAAGCAAGAAGTCTGAGAATTAGATTTAGGGTTAGGATTATGGTTAGGGTTCAGGATGAAGTGTAGTGTTATGGTGAGGGGATAGGGTTACAGATTAGGGTTACAGTTTAAAGTTACTGTTAGGTTTAACGGTTACAGTTCATTTTAGGGTTGAGGTTTGTGGATAGGGTTAAGATGAGGGGTTAGGGTTTGGTACAGGGTTAGGGTTGTGTTAGGTTTAGGGTTGAAGATTAGGATTAGGGTTAGGATTAAAGGTTAGCATGAGAGTTAACGGTTAAGGTTAAGGTTAAGGGATAGGGTTAGGGTTTAGGTTCAGGGTTAAGGGTTAGGGTTAGTTTTAGGGTTAGAGTTATGTGTTAGGATTTGTGTTAGAGGTTAGGGTTAGGTTTACTGTTCCCGGTTAGGGTTACGTTTAGGGTTTAGCATTAGGGATAGGGATTAGGTTTAGGTTAAGTGTTTGGAGTTAGTGTTGGGCTTTAGGCTCGGGGCTTAGGTTCAGGGTCAGGGGTTAGGGTTGGTCGTAGGGCTTAGATTTAGCGGTCAGTTTAAGGGCACTGGACCTGGTTAATCTACGGTGACAGGGGTGTGGTCTGAGTCACCACGAAAGCACAACATCATTCCCTGGGCCTTGGGACAAAACCTACATGCAGGACTCAGGCGGAGCCTCATCTCACACATGGCATGGCTGTATTGTAGGCTTGCTTCACTCTGGGAATGGAAGTAGTGTGAGAATTAGGGTTAGGTTTGGATTTAGGGGTTTCGAGTTAGGGGTTAGGTTTCGAGTCAGGGTCAGGTGCTAGGGATTAGTGGTTAGGGTTAGAGTTTGTGTTAGGGCTTAGGTGTTAAGTCTGGGTTAGGGGGCCAGGGTTAGGTTTAGGGTTGTGGTTAGCGTTAGGGTTAGGGGTTAGGGTTAAGGGATAGGGTTAGAGTCAGGGTTAATGTTAGGGTGAGGCTTAACAGTTAGGGTTAGGTTTAGGGGGTTAGGGATAGGGTTAGGGTTAAGGGTTAGGTTTATGGTTCAGCTTTAAGGTTAGGATTCGGGGTTAGGATTAGTGTGAACTGTAGGTCAGTGTTGGGGTTAGATATCTAGGCATTAGGGTAGAGGTTAGCGGTAGGGTTAAGTAGGGTTATGTTTAATGGTTAGGATTGGGATTAGCGTGAAGGGTTAGGGTTAAGGTTTAGGGGTTATGACTAAGGATCAATGGTTAGGGTTATTTTTAGGCATAGGGTTAGGGTAAGGGTTTAGGGTTAGGGTTAGGGTTGTTGGTAGGGTGAAGGTAGGGTTGGCATTTTAGAATTAGGGATGAGGTGTTAGGGTTATGGCTGGGGATTAGATTTAGAATTATGGGATAGGGCTTCTTCTCAGGGTGTTATACATTAATGTTAAGATAAGGGGATAAGTTAGGGTTTCGGAGAGGTTTATGTTTTAAAGTGAGCAATAGGTTCAGGGTCAGGTTTTATATTGAGGGTGAGGGTTATCTGTTAGGGATAGTGTTTATACTTAGCGTACGGTCCCTGTCTGCACTGGGTGGGGGGCGGGGGTTAGAGGGATGGGATTGTCCCCGGGAACGCACTCTATCATATGCTGGGTATGGGCTCCTGGGTTTCATGCAGGACACAGTGGAAGAGCCCCCTTTTACTCATGGCATTGGAGGATTGTAGGCTTTCTTAACTCTGAGAAAGCAAGAAGTCTGAGAATTAGATTTAGGGGTAGGATTATGGTAATGTTTAGAGAGGAAGATTAGTGTTAGGGTGGCCTCTGAGGGTTAGGGGTTAGCGTTAAAGGTTAGTGTTATTTTTAATAGTTACAGTTACGTTTACGGTTAAGTTTCAGGGTTAGGGTTAAGGTTTGGTTTTAGCGTTTGGCACAGGGTTAGGCTTCAGTGTTAGGTTTATGGTTAAAGATTAGGATTAGGGTTAGGGTTAAGGGTTAGTGTGAGGGTTAATGGTAAGGGTCAAGATTAAGTGTTACGGTTGGGGTTAGGGTTAGGAATAAGGCTTCGTGTAACGTTTAGGGTTAGAGTTAAGTGTTATGGTTATGGCTAGAGGTTAGGGTTAGGTTTAGGGTTCATGGTTAGGGTTACATTTAGGGGTTCGGGTTACGGGTTAAGTTTAGGGTGAGTGTTTAGTGTTACTGTTGGGCGTTAGGATAAGGGCCGAGGTTTAGGGTTAGGATTTAGGTTTAGTGTTAGGGCTTAGATTTAGTGGTTAGTTTAAGGGCACATGCTCTGTTTAATCTATGGTGGGAAGGGTGCAGACTGGGTCGCCTCAACACCACACCATCGTACCTGGGCCTCGGGCCCAGACCTACATGCAGGACTCAGGCAGAGCCTCTTCTCATTTGTGGCATGGCTCTATTGTAGGCTTGGTCAACTCTGAGAACGGAGGAAGTGTGAGAATTAGGGTTATGGTTAGGGTTATGTGTTTAGGGTTAGAGGTTAGGGTTTGAGTGAAGTTTAGCTGTTAGGAATTAGATGTTAGGATTAGTGTGTCAGGGGTTAGGTGTTAGGTTTTTGTACGGGGCTAGCGTTAGATTTAGGGTTAGGGTTAATGTTCGGGCGGGTTAGGGGTCAGCCTTAGGGTTAGGCTTACGAGATAGGATTAAGGTAAAGGGTGAAGGCTTAAGATTAGCAGTAAGGGTTAAGGTTAGGGTTAAGGGTTAGGGTTTCGGTCCAAGTTAAGGGTGAGAGTGAGGGTTAACAGTTGCGATTAGGGTAATGGTTTAGGGATAGTAATAGGTTTAAGGTATAGGGTTAGGGTTAGGTTTAGGGTTCGGGGTTAGGGTTAGCATTAGCGGTTAGGGTTAGGGTTAGGGGTTAGGGTTACAGTTAGGGTTAGGTCTAGGCATTATGGTAATGGTTCGTGTTAGGGTTAAGAATTAGGGTTAGGTTTAATTGTTAGGATTATGATCAGGGTAATGGTTAGGGTTAGGGTTAGCGGTTAGAGTTAGGGTTAGTGTTAGGGTTGTTTGTAGGGTGAAGGTAATGTTTAGCAGTTTAGAATTAAGGTTAGGGATTAGGTGTTACGGTTATGCTAGGAGTTAGGCTTAGAATTAAGGGATAGGGTTTGTTCTTAGGGTAAGTGTTATGCAATAACATTAGGATAGGGGTTAAAGTTAGGGTTACAGTGAGGTTTACGTGTTAAGGTGAACAATAACATCAGGGTTAGGTGTTATGTTCAGGGTTAGGGTTATGGGTGAGGTGCAGGGTTTTTGCTTAGGGCATGGGCCCTGTCAGCACTAGCAGGGGGAGTTAGGGGGCCGTGATTGTCCCCAGGAACCCACTCTATTGTACACAGAGTATGGGCTCCTGGGTTTCATGCAGGACACTGTGGTAGAGCCAGCTTTCACGCATGGCTTTGGAGAATTGTAGGCTTTTAAAACTCTGAGATAGCAAGAAGTCTGAGAATTAGATTTAGGGTTAGGATTATGGTTAGAGTTAGGAATGAAGATTAGTCAGGGAGAGGGCTTAGGGTTAGGGCTTAAGCTTCGAGTGAGGATTAGGGGTTAGGGAGTAGGTGTTGGGTTTAGTGATAGGGTTAGGGTTTAGGGGTTAGGGTTGGGTTAGGGGCTAGGGTTAGATTTATGGTGGGGTTATGGTTAGCATTAGGGGTTAGGGTTAGGGTTAAGGGATAGGATAAGGGTTAAGCGTTAAGGCTTAGGGTTAGCGTTAAGTGTTAGGTTTAGTTTTAAGGGTTAGGGTTACAGTTCGAGTTAAGGGTTAGTGTGGGGTTAACGGTTAGGGCTAGGCTTATGGCTTAAGGATAGAGTTAGGTTTAAGGCTTAGGATTAGGGTTCAGTGTTAGGGTTAGCATTAGGGATTAGGGTTAGGGTTAGGGGTTACGTTTACTCTTAGGGTTAGGTCTAGGCGTTAGGGTACGTGTTAGTGTTAGGCTTAAGAGTTAGGGTTAGGTTTAATTGTTAGGATTAGGATCAAGGTTAAGGGTTAGGTTTAAGGTTAGGGGTTAGGGTTAAGTGTCAAGTGTTATGGTTATTTTTAGGTGTACGGTTAGGGTTAGTGGTTAGGGTTAGGGTTAGTGTTAGGGTTGTTTGTAGGGGTAAGGTAATGTTTAGCAGTTTTGAATTAGCCTTAGGGATTAGGTGTTATAATTGTGGCTAGGAGTTAGGGTTAGAATTAAGGGATAGGGGTTGTTCTTAGGGTAAGTCTTATGCATTAACGTTAGGATAACGGGTTCAAGTTAGAGTTATGGTGAGGTTGATGTGTTAAGGTGAGCAATAGTATCAGGGTGAGCTGTGATGTTCAGGGTTAGGGTTATGGGTGAGGGGTAGTGTTTATGCTTATATCACGAGCCCTCCCTGCTCTAGGAGGGGGCTTAGGGGGCTGGGATAGATGCCAGAAGCCACTCTATCATATGCTGGGTATGGGCCCCCTGGTTTCATGCCGGACACAGTGGCCGAGCCTCCTTCTACACATGGCATGGGAGGATTGTAGGCTTTGTAAACTCTGAGAAAGCAAGAAGTCTGAGAATTAAATTTAGGGCTAGGATTAGGGTTAGGGTTAGCAATATAGGTTACTGTTATGGTGAGGGCTTAGGGTTAGGGGTTTCGGTTAGGGTCAGGGTTAAAGGTTAGTGTTAGGTTTAACAGTTACAGTTAGGTTTAGGGTTAAGCTTTAAGGTTTAAGCTTAGGGTTAAGATTAGGGGTTAGGTTTTGGTACAGGGTAAGGGTTAAGTGCTAGGTTTAGGCTTAAAGATTAGGATTAGGGTTAGGGTTAAGGTTTAGTGTGAGGGTTAACGGTTAGGGTTAAGGTTAAGTGTTAGGGTTATGGGTTAGGGTTAGGGTTAAGTGTTCATGTTAGGTTTAGGGTTAGAGTTAAGTGTTATGGTTAGGGTTAGGGGTTTGGGTTAGGTTTAGGGTTCATGGTTAAGGTTACATTTAGGGGTTAGGTTTAGGGTAAGCGTTTAGTGTTAGTGTTGGGCATTAGGGTCAGGGCTTACTTTTAGGGTTAGGGGTTAGGGTCAGTGTTTGGGCTTTGATTTAGCGGTTAGTTTAAGGGTACAGGACCTGTGTAATCTATGGTGAGAAGGGTGCAGAATGTTTCCATGCGACACCACACCATCAGATCCTGGGCCTTTGGCCCAGACCTACTTGCAGGACTCATGCAGAAACTCTACTCACGCATTGCATGGTTGTATTTTAAGCTTGGTTAACTCTGAGAATGGAAGTAGTGTGAGAAATAGGGTTATGGTTAGGGTTAAGGGTTTGGTGTTAGGGGTTAGGGTTCAAGTGAGGTTTAGTGGTTAGGGACTAGGATTTAGGGTTAGTGTTAGTGTTAGGGGTTAGGGGTTAGGGGTTAGTTTTGCGTTAGGGGCTAGGGTTAGATTTATGGTTGGGGTTAGTGTTAGGGTTAGGATTAGGCATCAGGGTTAGTGTTAGGGTTAAAGGATAGGATTGGGGTTAAGTGTTAAGGCTTAGGGTTTGTGTTAAGTGTTAGGGTTGGGGTTTAGGCTTAGGGTTACGGTTCGAGTTAAGCTCTAGGGTGAGGGTTAAAGATTAGGCTTAGGATTATTGGTTAGGGATAGAGTTATGTTTAAGGGTTAGGGATAGGGTTAGGTTTAGGGTTCAGTGTTAGGGTTAGCATTAGGGGTTAGGGTTAGGGGTTAGGCGTAGTGATGTATTAAGGGCTATGGTTAGAATTAGGATTGGGGTTAGTGTTAGGTTTAGGGTTAGTGGTTAGGTTTAGGGTTAAGGGATAGGATTATGGTTAAGGGTTGGGCGTAGGTTTAGGGTTAAAATTTAGTGTTAGGGTTAAGATTTAGTGTTAGGGTCCGGTTTAAGGGTTAGGGTGAGGGTTAACGGTTAGGGTTAGGGTTAGGGGTTAGGGATATAGTTAGTATTAAGTGTTAGGGTTAGGTTTAGGGTTCAGGGTTAGGGTTAGCTTTAGGGGTTATGATTAGGGTTAGGTGTTAGTTTAGTGTTAGTGTTAGGTCTAGGCGTCAGGGTAAGGTTTAGGGTTAGGGTTAAGAGCTAAGTTTGGGTTTAGTGGTTAGGATTAGGATTAGGGTTAGGAGTTAGGGCAAAGGGTCAAGGGTTAGCATTATTTTTAGCCATAGCTTTGGCGTTAGGAGTAAGGGTTAGGTTCAGTGTTAGGGTAACAGTAGGTTACCGTAACAGTAACTACGTAGGGTAACAGTTAGTGTTAGTGGTTTAGAATTAGGGTTAGGGATTAGTTGTTACAGTTATGACTAGGAGATAGGGTTAGAATTATGGGATAGGGGTTATTCTCAGGGTAAGTGTTATGCATTAACGTTAGGATAAGAGGTTAAAGTTCAGCTTACAGTGAGGTTTACATTCTAAGGTGAGCAATAGAATCAGGGTTAAACGTTATTTTCAGGGTTAGAGTTTTGGGTGAGGTGTAGAGTTTAGGCTTAGGACACCGGCCTTGTCTGCATTAGGCGGGAGGCGGGAGTTAGGGGGCTGGGATTGTCACCAGGAACCCACTCTATCGTACTCTGGTTATGGGCCCCAGCGGTTCATTCAGGACACAGTGGAAGAGCCTCCTTTCACGCATGGCATGGGAGGATTGTAGGCTTTCTAAACTCTAAGAAAGCAAGAAGACTGAGAATTAGATTTAGGGTTAGGGTTAGGGTTCGGGTTAAGGATCAAGGTTAGTGTTAGGGTGAAGGCTTAGAGTTAGGGGTTACGGGTAGCGTTACAGGTTACTCTTAGTTTTAACCGTTACAGTTAGGTTCAGGGTTAAGGTTTACGGTTAGGTTTAAGGTTAGGGTTTAGGGTTTGGTACAGGATTAGGGTTAAATATTAGGTTTAGGGTTAAAGATTACGATTAAGGTTAGGTTTAAAGGTTAGTGTGAGGGTTAACAGTCAGGGTTAAAGTTAAGAGTTAGGGTTAGGGTTAGTGTTAGGATTAAGGGTTCATGTTAGGTTTAGGGTTAGAGTTAAGTGCTATGGTTAGCGCTCGAGGTTAGGGTTAGGTTTAGGGTTCACAGTTAGGGTTATGTTTAGGGGTTAGCATTAGGGTTAGGGATTAGCTTTAGGGTAAGAGTTTAGAGTTAGTGTTGGGCTTAGGTTTAGGGTCAGAGGTTAGGGTTGATGTTAGGGCTTAGATTTAGTGGTTAGTTTAAGGGCACAGGACCTGTTTATTCTACAGTGAGAGGGGTTAGGGTTAGGGTTAGGGTTGGCGTAAGGGTTACGGTTAGATTTAACCTTGGGGTTAGTGTTAGGGTTAGGGGTTAAAAACACCTACAGCCAGCCCTAACCCGATTTCTCACACTTCTTCCATTCTCAGAGTTAACCAAGCCTACAATACAGCCATGTCATGCGTGAGAAGAGGCTCCACCTGAGCCCTGTATGTAGGTCTTGGCCCAAGGCCCAGCGTATGGTGGTGTCGTGTCGCAGCGACCCTGTGCACCACTCTCACCATAGATTAAACAGGTCCTGTGCCCTTAAACTAACCGCTAAATCTCAGCCCGAACACTAATCCTAACCCCTAACCCGAAAAGTTATCCTTAACCCTAACTGTTAACACTCAAACTAACCCTTAACTCTAACCCTAGTCATGATCTTTAACCCTAACCCTAACACTTAACCCTAACCCTGTACCAAACCGTAACCCCTAAGCTTAACCCTAACCCTAAACCTAAACCCTAAGTCTAACTGTAACTGTTAAACCTAACAGTAACTTTTAACCCTAAAACTAACCCTATCCCCTTACCCGAAGCCCTCACCCTAAGATTAAACTTCATCCCTAACCATAACGATAATCCTAACCCTAAATCTAATTCTCAGACTTCTTACTTTCTTAGAGATTGGAAAGCTTACAATCCTCCTTTACCATGCGTGAAATCAGGCTCTGCCAGAGTGTCCTACAAGAAACCCATGGGCCCATACCCTGCATACGATAGAGTGGGTTTCTGGTGACAATCGCATCCCCCTCAATCCCACTCCTAGGGCAGACAGGGCCCATACCCTAAGCAAAACCCTACCCCTCACTCATAATTCTAACCCTGATCCTATTGCTCACCTTAACACATAAACCTCACCGTAAACCTAACTTTAACCACTTATTCTAACGTTAATGCATAACACTTATGCTAAGAACAACCCCTATCACTTAATACTAACCCAAACTCCTAGCCATAACAGTAACCCCTAATCCCTAACCCTAATTCTAACCACTAAACATTACCTTAACCCTACAAACAACCCTAATACTAACCCTAAACTTAAACGCTAACCCTAACCTTATCCCTAAACATAACCTTAAAAGTTTACCCTAAACCCTAACCCTATCCCCTAACCCTAAGCCTAACCCTTAATTCTGATCCTAATCCTAACAATTAAACCTAACCCTAACACTAACCCTTACCTTAATGCCTAGACCTAATCTTAGCAGTAAAACTACCTCTAACCCTAACCCTAGACCTTAATCCTAACACTATCCCTAACTTATAACCCTAACTGTTAACCCTCATCCTAACCCTTAACTCGGACCATAACCCTAACCCTTAACCCTAACCCATCCCTTAATGCTAACCCTAAGCCTTAACCCTTAACCCTAATCCTATCCCTTAACCCTAACCCTAACCCCTAACCCTAACCCTACCCCAACCCTAAATCTAACCCTAGTCCCTAACCCAACCCTAACCGTTAACCCCTAATGCTAACATTAACCCTAACCCCTAATCCCTAACCCCTAACCCTCACTCGAACACTAACCCCTAACCCCAAACACCTAACCCTAATCATAACCATAATTCTCACACTTCCTCCATTCTCAGAGTTAGCCAAGCCTACAATAAAACCATGCCATGCGTGAGAAGAGGCTCTGCCTGAGACCTACATGTAGGTCTGGGCCCAAGGCCTAGGGTACGATGGTGTGGTGTGGCGATGACCCATTCCGCACACTTCTCACCATAGATTACACAGGTCCTGTGCCCTTAAAATAACCTCTAAATCTAAGCCCTAACACTAACTCTAACACTAACCCCTAACCCTAAACTTAAGCCCTGACCCTAACGCCCAACACTAACATTAAACCCTTACCCTATTCCTAACCCATAACCCTACTGCCTAAACGTAACCCTAACGATGAACCCTACCCCTAACCCTAACCCCAAACCCTAAGCCCTCACCCTAACACTAATCTTCATCCCTAAACCGTGCCGTAATCCTAACCCGAAATCTAATTCTCAGAGTTTTGAAAGCCTACAATCCTACTAAGCCATGCATGAAAGCCCGCTCTACCACAGTGTCCTGCATGAAACCCAGAGGCCCATACACTGCGTACTAAAGAATGGGTTCCCAGGGACCATCACAGATCCCTAACTTCGCCTCCTAGTGCATACAGGGCCCGTGCCCTAAGGATAAACCCTACCCTTCACCCATAACCCTAACCCAGAACATAACACCTAACCCTGATCCTACTGCTCACCTTAACAGGTAAAGCTCACCGTAACCCTAACTTTAAGCCCTTATCTTAACGTTAATGCATGACACCCTGAGAACAAGACCTATACCGTAATTCTAACCCTAACTCCTAGCCATAACCATAACACCTAATCCCTAATTGTGAAACGCCAACCCTAACCTTAACCCTCCGAACAACACTAACAATAAACCTAACCCCTTACGCTAACGCTACACATAAAAATAACCCTAACCTTTGATCCTTAGTCATAACCCCTAACCTTAACCCTAACTCTTCACGCTAATCCCAATCCTAACCATTAAACATAACCCTAACTCTTAACCCTAACCCTAACCTTTACCCTAATGCCTAGAGATCTAAACCCAACACTGACCTACAGTTAACACTAATGCTAACCCCCTAATGCTAACCTTAAACCTGAACCATAGCCTTGACCCTTAACCCTAAACCTATCCCTAACCCCCTAACCCTAACTGTTAACCCTGACCCTAACCCTTAACCCTGACCCTAACCCTAAACCTGAACCCTAACCCTAAGCCTAACCCTTAACCCTAACCCTATCCCTTAACCCTAACACCTAACCCTAACGCTAATTCCAAACCTAAACCTTACCCTGGCCCCCTAACCAGACTTAACACATAACTCGTAACACTAACTCTAACCCTAATCACTAATCCCTACCACTTAACCCTGACTCGAAACCGAACCCCTAACTCGAAACCCCTAACCCCAACCCTAACCCTAATTCTCACACTACTTCCATTCCCAGAGTGAAGCAAGCCTACAATACAGCCATGCCATGTGTGAGATGAGGCTCCGCCTGAGTCCTGCATGTAGGTCTTGTCCCAGGGCCCAGGGAATGATGTTGTGCTTTCGTGGTGACTCCGACCGTACCCCTCTCACCGTAGATTAACCAGGTCCTGTGCCCTTAAACTGACCGCTAAATCTAAGCCCTACCACCAACCCTAACCCCTGACCCTGAACCTAAGCTGCGAGCCTAAAGCCCAACACTAACTCTAAACCCTTACCCTAAACCTAATCCCTAACCCTAATGCTAACCCCTAAACGTAACCCTAACCGTGAACAGTAAACCTAACCCTAACCTCTAACACAAACCCTAACACATAACTCTAACCCTAAAACTAAACCTAACCCTTAACCCTAAACCTAAACCCTAACCCTAACTCTTAACCTTAACCCTAACCGTTAACTCTCACACTAACCTTTAATCCTAACCCTAATCCTAATCTTCAACCCTAAACCTAACATTTAACCCTAACCCTGTACCTAACCCTAACCCTATACCAAACACTAACCCCTCATATTAACCCTAACTGTAAACCTCAACCCTAAACTGAACTGTAACCATTAAACCTAAGAGTAACCTTTAACCCTAACCCTAATCCCTAACCCTAAACCCTCACCCTAGCACTAAACTTCATCCTTAACCCTAACCATAATCCTAACCCTAAATCTAATTCTCAGACTTCTTGCTTTCTTAGAGTTTAGGAAGCCTGCAATCCTCCCATGCCATGCGTGAAAGGAGGTTCTACCACTGTGTCCTGCATGAAACCCACGGGCCCATAACCAGAGTACGATACAGTGGGATCCTGGTGACAATCCCAGCCCCCTAACCTCCCCCCGCCCTTTCCTAAGGCAGACATAGCCCGTGCGCTAAGCATAAACAATACATGTAACAGATATCCCTCACCCTGAACATAACACCTAACCCTGTTCCTATTTCTCCCCTTAACACGTAAAACTGACCGTGAGCCTAACTTTAACCTCTTATCCTAACGTTAATGCATAACCCATTCCCTGAGAACAACCCCTATCCCATAATTCTAACCCTATCTCCTAGTCAAAACTGTAACACCTAATCCCTAACCCTAATTCTAAACCACTAACCCTAACCGGAACCCTGCCTACAACCCTAACACTGACAGTAACCCTTACTTCTAATCCCAACGCTATGCCTAACAGAAACCCTTAACCCTTGACCCTAACCCCTAAGCCTTACCCTAACCCTTAAACCTAATCCTAATCTTAACCATTAAACCTAACCCAAGCTCTTAAAGCTAACCCTAAACCTTACCCTCACGACTAGACCCAACCCTGACAGTAACCTAACACCTAACCGTAACCCCTAAAGCTAACCCTAACCCTTAACCCTAAACCTAACCCTAACACTGAACCCTCACTATATCCCCAACCTCTCAGCCTAATCCTAACCGTTAACCCTCACCCTAACACTTACAGTGGACCATAACACTAAACATTAACCCTAATACTAAAATTTAACCCTAACCCTGAGACCAACCCTTAACCCTAATCCTATCCTTTTATCCTAACCCTAACCCTAACACTAACCCCAATCCTAATTCTAACCATAACCTTTCATAAAACACTAACTCCTAACCCTAACACTTACCAAATACCCTAATCGCTAATCCCTAACACTAACGCTTAACCTTTACCGTAACCGTTAACACTCACCCTAACCCTTAACACTGACCCTAACCTTAACCTTTAATCTAAGCGTAACCCTTAACCCTAACAGTAAGGAAAACCCTTATGCCAATCTTATCCCTTATCCCTAACCCTACAACTAAACATATCCCTAACATTTGATCCTTAAACCAAACCCCTAACACTTACTTTAACCCAAAACCCTAACCCTAATCCTAAGCATTAAACCTAACCCTATCTCTTAACCCTTACTCTAACGCCTAGATCTAAACCTAAATGTAACCTACCACCTAATCCTAACCTTAAGCCCTAATGCTAACTCTAACCCTGAACCCTAAACCTACCCGTAACCCTTAACACTAACCCTATCCGTAAACCTTAACCCTGACCCTAACCATTACCCGCACCCAAACATTTAACCCTGACCCTAACCCTAATCCTTAACGATAACCCTAACACTAAACCCTAACCCTAAGCCCAACACTTAACCCTAATCCTATCCCTTAACCCTAAGCCTAACCCTAACACCTAACCCTAAACCTAAGCCTAACCCCAACCTGAACCCTTAATCTTGACCCTTACCATTAACCCTCACACTAACACTAATCCTAATCTTTAACCATAAAGCTAACACTGAAGCCTACCCCTGTGCCAAACGCTAAACCCAAACCTTAACCCTAACCCTGAAACTTAACCGTAAACCTAACTGTAACTGTTAAACCTAACACTAACTTTTAACCCCAACCCCTAACCTAAGACCCCACCCTGACACTAATCTTCATCCCTAAACATTACCAGAATCCTACCCCTAAATCTAATTCTCAGACTTCTTGCTTTCTCAGAGTTTAGAAAGCCTACAATCCTCCCATGCCATGAGTAAAAGGGGGCTCTGCCACTGTGTCCTGCATGAAACCCAGGAGCCCATAACCAGCGTACGATAGAGTGGGTTCTCGGCGACAATCCCATCCCCCTAACCCCCGGCCCCCGCCCAGTGCAGACAGAGCCCGTACGCTAAGTATAAACACTACCCCTAACAGATAACCCTCACCCTGAACATAATACCTAGCCCTGATCCTATTGCTCAGCTTAAAACATAAACCTCTCCGTAACCCTAACTTAGCCCCTTAACTTAACGTGAATGCATAACACCTTGAGAAGAAGCCCTATCCTATAATTCTAATCCTAAACCATAGTCATAACCGTAATACCTCATCCCTAATTCTAAAACGTCAACCCTAACCTTCACCCTACCAACAACCCTAAACCTAACCCTAACCCCTAACCCTAAGCCCTCTCCCTAACACTAATCTTCATCCCTAAACCGTGCCGTAATCCTAACCCGATATCTAATTCTCAGACTCCTTGCTTTCTCAGAGTTTTGAAAGCCTACAATCCTACTAAGCCATGCATTAAAGCCGGCTCTGCCACAGTGTCCTGCATGAAACCCAGAGGCTCATGCACTGCGTACGATAGAGTGGGTTCCCAGCGACCATCACAGATCCCTAACTTCGCCTCCTAGTGCATACAGGGCCCGTGCCCTAAGGATAAACCCTACCCCTCACCCATAACCCTAACCCAGAACATAACACCTAACCCTGATCCTACTGCTCACCTTAACAGGTAAAGCTCACCGTAACCCTAACTTTAACCCCTTATCTTAAGGTAAATGCATGACACCCTAGAACAAGCCCTATACCGTAATTCTAACCCTAACTCCTAGCCATAACCATAACACCTAATTCCTAATTGTGAAACGCCAACCCTAACCTTAACGCTACGAACAACATTAACGCTAACCCTAACCGCTTATGCTAAACCTATGCCCAAAAATAACACTAACCGTTGAACCTTAGTCATAACCCCTAACCTTAACCCTAACCCTTAACCCTAATCCCAATCCTAACCATTAAACATAACCCTAACAATTAACCCTAACCCTAACCTTTACCCTAATGCCTAGAGATCTAACCCCAACACTGACCTACAGGTAACACTAACGCTAACCCCCTAATGCTAACCTTAAACCTGAACCATACACCTGACCCTTAACCCTAAACCTATCCCTAATCCCGTAACCCTAACCCTAACTCTTCACCCTCACCCTAACCCTTAATCCTGACCCTAACACTAGACCTGAACCCGAAACCTAAGCCTAACCCTTAACCCTAACCCTATCCCTTAACCCTAAACCCTAACCCTAACGCTAACTCCAAACCTAAAACTTACCATGGCCCCCTAAAGCAGACTTAACACTTAACCCGTAACACTAACTCTAACCCTAACCACTAATCCCTACCACCTAACCCTGAGTCAAAACCTAACCCCTAACTTGCAACCCCTAACCCCAACCCTAACCCTAATTCTCACACTACTTCCATTCCCAGAGTGAAGCAAGCCTAAAATACAGCCATGCCATGTGTGAGATGAGGCTCCGCCTGAGTCCTGCATGTAGGTCTTGTCCCAGGGCCCAGGGAATGATGTTGTGCTTTGTGGTGACTCCGAACAGACCCCTCTCACCATAGATTAAACAGCTCCTGTGCCCTTAAACTGACCGCTAAATCTAAGCCCTACCACCAACTCTAACCCCTGACACTTAACCTAAGCCCCGAGCCTAAAGACGAACACTAACTCTAAACCCTTACCCTAAACCTAATCCTTAACCCTAATGCTAACCCCTAAACGTAACCCTAACCCTGAACAGTAAACCAAACACTAACCTCTAACACAAACCCTAACACATAACTCGAACCCTAAAACTAACCATAACCCTTAACCCTAAACCTAAACCCTAACCCTAACTCTTAACCTTAACCCTAACCGTTAACTCTCACGCTAACCTTTAATCCTAACCCTAATCCTAATCTTCAACCCTAATTCTAACACTTAACCCTAACCCTGTACCTAACCCTAACCCTATACCAAACCCTAACCCCTCATCTTAACCCTAACCGTAAACCTCAACCCTAAACCGAACTGTAACTGTTAAACCTAAGAGTAACCTTTAACCCTAACCCTAATCAATAACCCTAAGCCCTCACCCTAACACTAAACTTCATCCTTAACCCTAACCATAATCCTAACCCTAAATCTAATTCTCAGACTTCTTGCTTTCTTAGAGTTTAGAAAGCCTGCAATCCTCCCATGCCATGCGTGAAAGGAGGCTCTACCACGGTGTCCTGCATGAAACCCACGGGCCCATACCCAGAGGACGATACAGTGGGATCCTGGTGACAATCCCAGCCCCCGAACCGCCTCCCCCGCCTAATGCAGACAGGGCCCGTGCGCTAAGCATAAACAATACCTGTAACAGATATCCCTCACCCTGAACATAACACCCAACCCTGTTCCTATTTCTCCCCTTAACACGTAAAACTGACCGTGAGCCTAACTTTAACCTCTTATCCTAACGTTAGTGCATAACCCATTCCCTGAGAACAACCCCTATCCACTAATTCTCACCCTATCTCCTATTCATCACTGGAACACCTAATCCCTAACCCTAATTCTAAACCGCTAACCCTAACCGTAACCCTGCCTACAACCCTAACACTGACAGTAACCCTTACTTCTAACCCCAACGCTATGCCTAACAAAAACCCTTAACCCTTCACCTTAACCCCTAAGCCTTACCCTAACCTTTAACCTTAATCCTAATCCTAACCATTAAACCTAACCCTAGCTCTTAAAGCTAACCCTAAACCTTACCCTCACGACTAGACCTAACCCTGACACTAACCTAACACCTAACCCTAACCATAACCCCTAAAGCTAACCCTAACCCTGAACCCTAAACCTAACCTTAACACTGAACCCTCACTATATCCCCAACCTCTAAGCCTAATCCTAACCGTTAACCCTCACCCTAACACTTAAACTGGACCATAACACTAAACATTAACCCGAACACTAAACTTTAGCCCTAAATCTGAGCCCAACCCTTAACCCTAATCCTATCCTTTTACCCTAAACCTAACCCCTAAGCCTAACCCTAACACTAACCCCAATCCTAATTCTAACCATACCCCTTCATAAAACACTAACTCCTAACCCTAACACTTACCAAAAACCCTAATCACTAATCCCTAACACTAACGCTTAACCTTTACCGTAACCGTTAACCCTCACCATAACCCTTAACACTAAACTTAACCTTTAATCTAAGCGTGACCCTTAACCATAAAAGTAAGGAAAACCCTTACGCCAATCTTATCCCTTATCCCTAACCCTACAACTAAACATAACCCTAACCTTTGATCCTTAAACCTAACCCCTAACACTTACTTTAACCCAAAACCCTAACCCTAATCCTAAGCATTAAACCTAACCCTATCTCTTAACCCTTACTCTAACGCCTAGATCTAAACCTAAATGTAACCTACCACCTAATCCTAACCTTAAGCCCTAATGCTAACTCTAACCCTGAACCCTAAACCTACCCGTAACCCTTAACACTAACCCTATCCGTAAACCTTAACCCTGACCCTAACCATTACCCGCACCCAAACATTTAACCCTGACCCTAACCCTAATCCTTAACGATAACCCTAACACTAAACCCTAACCCTAAGCCCAACACTTAACCCTAATCCTATCCCTTAACCCTAAGCCTAACCCTAACCCCTACCCTAAACCGAAGCCTAACCCCAACCTGAACCATTAATCTTGACCCTTACCATTAACCCTCACACTAACACTAATCCTAATCTTTAACCATAAAGCTAACATTGAAGGCTTCCCCTGTGCCAAACGCTAAACCCAAACCTTAACCCTAACCCTGAAACTTAACCATAAACCTAACTGTAACTGTTAAACCTAACACTAACCTTTAACCCCAACCCCTAACCCAAGACACCACCCTGACACTAATCTTCATCCCTAAACATTACCAGAATCCTACCCCTAAATCTAATTCTCAGACTTCTTGCTTTCTCAGAGTTTAGAAAGCCTACAATCCTCCCATGCCATGAGTAAAAGGGGGCTCTGCCACTGTGTCCTGCATGAAACCCAGGAGCCCATACCCAGCGTACGATAGAGTGGGTTCTCGGCGACAATACCATCCCCCTAAACCCCGCCCACCTCCCAGTGCAGACAGGGCCCGTATGCTAAGTATAAACACTACCCCTAACAAATAACCCTCACCCTGAACATAACACCTAACCCTGATCCTATTGCTCACCTTAAAACATAAACCTCTCCGTAACCCTAACTTAGCCCCTTAACTTAACGTGAATGCAAAACACCTTGAGAAGAAGCCCTATCCCATAATTCTAATCCTAAACCATAGTCATAACCGTAACACCTCATCCCTAATTCTAAAACGTCAACCCTAACCTTCACCCTACCAACAACCCTAAACCTAACCCTAACCCCTAACCCTAAGCCCTCTCCCTAACACTAATCTTCATCCCTAAACCGTGCCGTAATCCTAACCCGATATCTAATTCTCAGACTTCTTGCTTTCTCAGAGTTTTGAAAGCCTACAATCCTACTAAGCCATGCATGAAAGCCGGCTCTGCCACAGTGTCCTGCATGAAACCCAGAGGGCCATACACTGCGAACGATAGAGTGGGTTCCCAGCGACCATCACAGATCCCTAACTTCGCCTCCTAGTGCATACAGGGCCCGTGCCCTAAGGATAAGCCCTACCCCTCACCCATAACCCTAACCCAGAACATAACACCTAACCCTGATCCTACTGCTCACCTCAACACGTAAACCTCACCGTAACCCTAACTTTAACCCCTTATCTTAACGTTAATGCATGACACCCTGAGAACAAGACCTATACCGTAATTCTAATCCCTAATTCTGAAATGCCAACCCTAACCTTAACCCGACCAACAACACTAACACTAACTCTAACCCCTTACCCTAACCCTACGCCTAAAAATAACCCTAACCGTTGATCCTTAGTCATAACCCATAACCTTAACCTTAACCCTTAAGCCTAATCCCAATCCTAACCTTTAAACATAACCCTAACTCTTAACCCTAACCCTAACCTTTACCCTAATGCCTAGAGATCTAACCCCAACACTGACCTACAGTTAACACTAACCCCAACCCCTAATGCTAACCTTAAACCTGAACCAAGCTCCTAACCCTTAACCCTAACACTATCCCTAACCCCTAAGCCTAACCCCAACTGTTAACCCTCTAACCCTCACCCTGAATCCTAACCCTATCCCTTAACCCTAACCCCTAACCCTAACGCTAACTCCAACCCTAAACCTTACCCTGGCCCCCTAACCCAGACTTAACACCTTACCCCTAACACTAACTCTAACCCTAACCACTAATCCCTAGCACCTAACCCTGACTCGAAACCTAACCCCTAACACGAAAAACCCTAACCCCAACCCCAACCCTAATTCTCACACTACTTCCATTCCCAGAGTGAAGCAAGTCTACAATACATCCATGCCATGTGTGAGATGAGGCTCCGCCTGAGTCCTGCATGTAGGTCCTCTCCCAAGGCCCAGGGAATGATGTTGTGCTTTCGTGGTGACTCCGACCGCACCCCTCTAACCGTAGATTAACCAGGTCCTGTGCCCTTAAACTGACCGCTAAAGCTAAGCCCTACCACCAACGCTAACCCCTGACACTGAACCTAAGCCCCGAGCCTAAAGCCCAACATTAACTCTAGACCCTTACCCTAAACCTAATCCCTAACCCTAATGCTAACCCCTAAACCCAACCCTAACCATGAACAGTAAACCTAACCCTAACCCCTAACACAAACCATAGCACATAACTCTAACCCTAAATCTAACCCTAAGCCTAACCGTAAACCTTAACTCTTAACCTTAACCCTAAGCGTTAACTCTCACGCTAACCTTTAATCCTAACCCTAATCCTAATCTTCAACCCTAAACCTAACACTTAACCCTAAACGTCAACCAAACCCTAACCCCTCATCTTAACCCTAACCGTAAACCTCAACCCTAAACCGAACTGTAACCGTTAAACCTAAGAGTAACCTTTAACCCTAACCCTAATCCCTAACTTTAAGCCCTCACCCTAACACTAAACTTCATCCTTAACCCTAACCATAATGCTAAACCTAAATCTAATTCTCAGACTTCTTGCTTTCTTAGAGTTTAGAAAGCCTGCCATCCTTCCATGCCATGCGTGAAAGGAGGCTCTACCACTGTGTCCTGCATGAAACCCACGGGCCCATACCCAGAGTATGATAGAGTGGGTTCCCGGGTACAATCCCAGCCCCCTAAACTCCCCCCGCCCGCCTAATGCAGACAGGGCCCGTGCGCTAAGCATAAACAATACCTTTAACAGATAACCCTAACCCTGAACATAACACCCAACCCTGTTCCTATTTCTCCCCTTAACACGTAAACCTCACCGTGCGCCTAACTTTAACCTCTTATCCTAACGTTAATGCATAACCCATTTCCTGAGAACAACCCCTATCCCATAATTCTAACCCTATCTCCTAGTCATCACTGTGACACCTAATCCCTAACCCTAATTCAAAACCGCTAACCCTAACCGTAACCCTACCTACAATGCTAACACTGACAGCAACCCTTACTTCTAACCCCAACGCTATGCCTAACAAAAACCCTAACCCTTGACCCTAACCCTTCACCCTAACCCCTAAGCCTTACGCTAACCCTTAACCCTAATCCTAATCCTAACCATTAAACCTAACCCTAGCTCTTAAAGCTAACCCTAAACCTTACCCTCACGACTAGACCTAAGCCTGACACTAACCTAACACCTAACCATAACCAGAACCCCTAAAGCTAACCCTGAACCCTATCCCTAACCCTAGCAGTAAACTTTAACCCTAAACCTAAGCCCAACCCATAACCCTAATCCTATCCTTTTACCCTAAAATTAACCCCTAAACCTAACCCCTATACCTAACCCTAACTCTAACCCCAATCCTAATTCTAACCATACCCCTTCATAAAACACGAACTCCTAACCTCTAACCCTAACACTAACCAAAAACCCTAATCGCTAATCCCTAACCCTAACGCTTAACCTTTACCCTAACCGTTAACCCTCACCCTAATTCTTAACACTGACCCTAACCTTAACCTTTAACTCTAAGCCTAACTCTTAACCCTACGGTAAGGAAGACCCTTAATGCTAATGGGATCCCTTTTCCCTAACCCTAACACTACAGCTAAAAATAACCCTAACCTTTGATCCTTAAACCTAACCCCTAACACTTACTTTAACCCCAAACCCTAACCCTAATCCTAAGCATTAAACCTAACCCTATCTCTTAACCCTAACCCTAGCCCTTACCCCAACGCTTAGATCTAACCCTAAATCTAACCTCCTGCCTAATCCTAACCTTAAGCCCTAATGCTAACTCTAACCCTGAACCCTAAACCTACCCGTAACCCTTAACACTAACGCTATCCGTAAACCTTAACCCTGACCCTAACCATTACCCTCACCCAAGCATTTAACCCTGACCCTAACCCTAATCCTTAATGATAACGCTAACACTAAACCCTAACCCTAAGCCCAACACTTAACCATAATACTATCCTTTAACCCTAAGCCTAACCCTAACCCCTAACGCTAAACCTAACCCTAACCGCAACCCTAACCCTCAATCTTGAAACTTACCATTAACCCTGACACTAACCCTTAACCCTAACCCTACTCCTAATCCTTATCCATAAGGCTAATACTGAAGCCTAACCCTGTGCCAAACGCTAAACCCAAACCTTAACCCTAACCCTGAATCTTAAACGTAAACCTAACTGTAACTGTTAAACCTAACACTAACATTTAACCCTAACACCTAACCCTAAGACTCCACCCTAACACTAATCTTCATCCCTAAACATTACCATAATCCTACCCCTAAATCTAATTCTCAGACTTCTTGCTTTCTCAGAGTTTAGAAAGCCTACAATCCTCCCATGCCATGAGTTAAAGGGTGCTCTGCCACTGTGTCCTGCATGAAACCCAGGAATCCACACCCAGCGTTCAATAGAGTGTGTTCCCGGGGACAATCCTATCCCCCTAACCCCCGCCCGCCGCCCAGTGCAGACAGGGCCTGTACGCTAAGTATAAGCACTGCCCCTAACAGATAACCCTCACCCTGAACATAACACCTAACCATGATCCTATTCCTAAACGTAAACCATAAACCTCCCCGTAATGCTAACTTATCCCCTTAAATTAACGTTAATGCATAACACCCTGAGAAGAAGCCCTATCCCATAATTCTAATCCTAAACCATAGTCATAACCATAACACCTCATCCCTATTTCTAAAATGAAAACCCTAACTTTCACCCTACCACAACCCTAACCCTAACCCTATCCCCTAACCCTAAGCCCTCACCCTATCACTAATCTTCATCCCTAAACCGTGCCGTAATTTTAACCCTAAATCTAATTCTCAGACTTCTTGTTTTCTCAGAGTTTTGAAAGCCTACAATCCTACTAAGCCATGCATGAAAGCCGGCTCTGCCACAGTGTCCGGCATGAAACCGAGAGGCCCATACACTGCGTGGGATAGAGTGTGTTCTCAGCGACCATCACAGACTCCTAACTTCGCCTCCTAGTGCATACAGGGCCCATGCCCTAAGCATAAACCCTACCCGTCACCCATAACCCTAACCCAGAACATAACACCTAACCCTGATCCTACTGCTCACCTCAACACGTAAACCTCACCGTAACCCTAAGTTCAACCCCTTATCTTAACGTTAATGCATGACACCCTGAGAACAAGCCTATACCGTAATTCTAACCCTAACTCCTAGCCGTAACCATAACACCTAATCCCTAATTCTGAAACGCCAACCCTAACCTTAACCCTACCAACACTAACCCTAACCCTAACTCTTAACCATAACACTAACCTTTACCCTAATGCCTAGAGATTTAACCCCAACACTGACCTACAGTTACACTAAACCTACCCTCTAATGCTAACCTTAAACCTGAACCATAAACCTAACCCTTAACCCTAACCCTATCCCTAATCCCCTTACCCTAACTCTAACTGTTAACCCTCACCCTAACCCTCAACCCTGACCCTAAACTTAAACCTTAATCCTAACCATGCGTGAGATGAGCCTCTGCCTTTGTCCTGCATGACAGTTGAATCCCAACACCCAGGGTACGATGAAGTGGGGACGCAGCCTTGCTCCACATCCACAGTGCCCCGTACGTTAGACAGGGCCCGTGCCCTAACACACACCGTTAAACGTAAGCCCTAACCCTATCACTAAACCAAACCCTTAGTAAGCCCTGAATCTAACTCCTAACAGTAACCCTAATCCCTGACCCTTACTCTTGCCTCTCACCGTAAACCTAACCCCAACCACTAAACATAATCCTAATCTCTAACCCTAACAGTAATCCTAACCCTAATTCTAACCTAAAACCCTAACCCCTAAACCTAATCCTAGTCCCTAACACCTAACCTTACCCTAAACCCAATTCCAATTCTCAGACTTCTTCAATTCAAAAACTTAAAAAAGCCTAGAATCCACCAATGCCGTGTCTGAGATGAGGGTCCGCCCCTATGTCCTGCATGACAGGCAGGCGCCAATGCCCAGGGTACTATGGAGTGGGGTCCGGGGGTCTGGAGGCTTGCTAAACTCCAGTTTGGAAGAATTGCTATAGTCATATATAGGGATGCTTACATTTACTGATAGAAAGCAACTATTGGTGTGTGATTTGTAGGCTTGCCTTACTCTAGTTTGGATGAAGAAGCTGAATCATATATAGGAATATTAGCTTTGAGTTAGAGGAAGCATCTATGGGGGGTGCTTTTTTGGCTTGTTAAACTCTGGTTTGGAAGAAGTTCGAGAGTCTTATATAGGAACGATATCATTCATTCAGAGAAAGCAATTATAGGGAGTTGGTTTGTAGGCTTGCTAAGCTCTAGTTTGGAGGAAGGCGAGAGTCATATATAGGAACGCTTACGTTCACATAAAGCGTCTACGGGGGGACGGTTTCTAGGCTTCCTAAACTCTAGCTTGGAAAAAGAGGACAGTTATGTATAGGAACTCTCGGCGGGGGATTTGTGGCATTGCTAAAATCTTAGATTGGAAAAGTTGCGAGAGTCTTACATAGGAATGTTAACATTCACTCAATGAAAGCAACTATAAGGGGTGCTTTCCAGGCTGGCTACACTCTAATTTGGAAAAAGTGCGACAGTCATATATAGGAAGGCTTATATTCACTCAGACAAAGCAATTATGTGTAAGTGTATAGTAGGCATGCTAACTCTAGTTTGGAAAATTTCGAGAGCCATGTATAGGAAAGCTTACAGTAACTTAGAGAAAGCAACGAACGGGGGTGGAGTGTAGGCTTGCTAAACTCTAGTTTGGAGGAAGTGCCTTAGTCCTATATAGGAACGCTTAAATTCGTTCAGAGAAAACAGCTGTCGGGGATTGGTTTGTAGACATAACTCAAGTTTGGAAGAAGTGCGAGAGACATATATAGGAATGTTTACATTGACTCAAAGAAAGCAACTATGGGGGAGTGTTATTTTGGCATGCCAGATGCTAGTTAGGAAGAAGTACAAGACTCATATATAGGAACGCTTACATTCACACACCGAGAGCAACTACGGAGTAGTGTCAGGTAGACATGTTAAAGTCTAGCTTGGGAGAAGTTCCAGAGTCCTATATAGGAAAGGTAACAGCCACTTTGAAAAAGCAAGTCTTGACGGGTGGTTTGTAGGCCTGCAAAACCCTGTTTTGGTTGAAGTGTGAGAGTCATATATGAGAACGCTTACATTCCCTCAGAGAAAGCAACGATGGGGTTGTTTGTAGGCTTACTAAACTGCAGTTTGGAAGAAGCACGAGAATCACATATAGGAACACATACATTTTGACGCACTGAAAGTAACTATGGGGTGGTGTTTTATAGGCATGCTAAACTCTAGTTTGGACGAAGTTTGAGAATCACATATAAGAAAGCTTACAGTCACTTAGAGAAAGCAAATCTCTGGGTGTGGAAAGTAGGCCTGCTAAACTCTATTTTGGTTTAAGAGTGAGAGTCATATATGGCAAGGCTTACATTCCCTCAGAGAAAGCAACGACGACGTGGTGGTTTGTAGGCATGCTAAACTCTAGTTTGGAAGAAGTGGGAGAATGATATATGGGAACGCTTACATTCACGTAGAGAAAGCAATTATGGGGTGGCGTTTTTGTAGCCATGCTAATCTCTAGTTTGGAAGAAGTTAAGGAGTAATATATAGGAAAGGTTACAGTCATAGAAACCAACTCTCGGGGGATGTTTTGTACACCTGCAAAACTCCAGTTTGGAAGAAGGGGGAGAGTCATATTGGGGACCGCGTGCATTCACTCAAGAAATCAACGATGGGATTGTGATTTGTAGGCATTGTCAACTCTAGTTTGGAAGAAGTACGAGAATCGTATATAGGAACGCTTACCTTCACGCAGAGAAAGCAACTATGGAGTGATGTTTGTATGCCTACTAAAATATAGTTTGGAGGAAGTTCGAGAGTCATATCTGGGAAGCTTACAGTCACTTAGAGAAAGCAACTCTCGGGGGGTGTTTCGTAGGCCTGTTAAACTCTATTTTCAATGAAGTGTTAGAATAATATATGGGAACTCAGTGAAAACAACGTCGTGGTTGTGGTTCCTAGGCATACTAACCTGTAATTTGGAAGAAGCAAGAGAATCACATGTAGAGCCGCTTACATTCCGGCACCGAAAACAACTATGGGGTGGTGTTTTGTAGGCTTGCAAAACTCTAGTTTGGACGAAGTTTGAGAGTCATATATAGGAAAGTTTACAGTCACGTAGAGAAAACAACTCTCTGGGTGTGGAATGTAGGCCTGCTAAACTCTATTTTGGTTGAAGTGTGAGAGTCATATATGGGAACGCTTAGATTCACTCAGAGAAAACAACGTTTGGGTGGTGGTTTGTAGGGCATACTAAACTGTAGTTTGGAAGAAGTACGAGAGTCCTATATAGGAACACTTACATTCACGCAGAGAAAGCACTTATAGCGTCAGGTTTTGTAGGCATGCTAAACTGCAGTTTGGAAGAAGTTGGAGAACCTTACACAGGAATGATTACCATCACCTAGGGAAAGCAACTCTCGGGAGATTGTTTGTACACATGCTAAACTCTAATTTGGATGAAGTGTGAGAGTCAAACATGGGACCGCTTACATTCCCTCAGAGAAACAACATTGGGCTGGTTTTTGTAGGCATACTAAATAGTTTGGAAGAAGTACGAGAATGATATTTGGGAACGTTTACATTCACCCAGAGAAAGCAACTACGGGGTGGTGTTTTGTAAGCATGCTATAGTTTGGAAGAAGTTCTAAACCTGAACAGTCACTTAGAGAAAGCAACTCTTGGTGGGTGATTTTTAGGTCTGCTAAATTGTATTTTGAAAGAAGTACCAGAGTCATATATACTAATGCTTACATTCATGCAAAGAAAAAACTATGGGGTGATGTTTTGTGGGCATGTTAACCTGTAGTTTGGAAGAAGTTGGAGAGTCTTATTTAGGAAAGCTTACAGTCACCTAGAGAAAGCAACTCTCGGGAGATCCTTTCTTGGCCTGCTAAACTCTACTTTGCATCAATTGTGAGAGTCAAACATGGGAATGCTTTCATTCATTCAGAGAACGCAACGTTTGGGTGGTGGTTTGTAGGCATTCTAAACTGTATTTTGGAGGAAGTACGAGAGTCATATATATGAACGCTTACATTCAGGCAGAGAAAGCCACTCTGGGGTCGTATTTTGTTGGCATGCTAAACTGTGGTTTGGAAGAAGTTCGAGCGTCTTACATAGGAAAGATTACAGTGACACAGAGAAAACAACTCTCGGAAGTTTATTGGTAGGCCTGCTAAACTCTAATTTGGATGAAATGTGAGAACGCTTGCATTCATTCACTCAGAGAAAGAAACATTATCGTGATGGTTTGAAGGCATAATAACTGTAGTTGGGAAGAAGTAGGAGAGTCATATATATGAACGGTTACATTCACGCAGAGAAAGCAACTGTGGGGTGGCGCAGGTATGCATGTTAATCTGTAGTTTGGAGGAAGTGCGAGAGTCATATCTGGGGAAAATTACAGTCACTTAGAGAAAGGAACCATCTTGGGCTGGTTTGTAGATCTGCTAAATTCTATTTTGGAAACAGAGTGTGAGTCATATATGGGAACGCTTATGTTCACTCAGAGAAAGCAACCACGGTGTGGTGTTTTGTTGGCATGCTGTAGTTTGAAAGAAGTTGGAGATTCTTATATAGGAAAGTTTACAGTCACCTAGAGAAAGCAACTCACGGGGCGTGGTTTGTAGGCCTGCTAAACTCTAATTTAGATGAAGTGAGAGAGGCATATATATGAACGCTTATATTGATGCAGAGAAAGTAACTATGGGGTGGTGTTTTGTAGGCATGCTAAAACATAATTTGGAAGAAGTTCGAAAGCAGACAGTCACTTAGAGAAAGCAACTCTCGGCGGTTCATTTTTCGGTCTGCTAAATTGTATTTTGAAAGAAGTACCAGAGTCATATATACAAACGCTTACATTCATGCAGAGAAAGCAACTGTGGGGTGGTGTTTTCTAGGCATGCTAAACTCTAGTTTGGACGAAGTTTGAGAATCACATATAAGAAAGCTTAGAGTCACTTAGAGAAAGCAAATCTCTGGTGTGGAATGTAGGCGTGCTAAACTCTATTTTGGTTTCAGAGTGAGAGTCATATATGGGAAGGCTTACATTCACTCAGAGAAAGCTACGATGATGTGGTGGTTTGTAGGCATACTAAACTCTAGTTTGGAAGAAGTAGGAGAATGATATATGGGAACACTTACATTCATGCAGAGAAAGCAATTATGGGGTGGATTTTTTGTAGCCATGCTAATCTCTATTTTGCAAGAAGTTAAAGGGTAATATATAGGAAAGCGTACCGTCATTTATAGAAACCAACTTTCGGGGGATGGTTTGTAGGCCTGCAAAACTCTTCTTTGGAAGAAGGGGGAGAGTCATATTGGGGACTGCGTACATTCACTCAGAGAAATCAACGATGGGGTTGTGGTTTGTAGGCATACTAAACTCTAGTTTGGAAGAAGTACGAGAATCATATATAGGAACGCTTACATTCATGCAGAGAAAGCAACTATGGAGTGATGTTTGTATGCCTACTAAACTATAGTTTGGGGGATGTTCGAGAGTCATATCTGGGATGCTTACAGTCATTTAGAGAAAGCAACTCTTGGGGGGGGTGGTTCGTAGGCCTGCTAAACTCTATTTTCAATGAAGTGTTCGAATCATATACAGGAACGCTTACATTCACTCAGAGAAAGCAACGTTGGGGTGGCCGTTTTTGAGCATACTGAACTCTACTTTGGAAGAGGTACGAGAGACATATATAGGAACGCTTACATTAACACAGAGAAAGCAAATATGGGGTGTGTAGTGCAGGCATGCTAAACTATAGATTGGAAGAAGTTCGAAAGCTGACAGTCATTTACAGAAAGCAACTCTTGGCGGGTGATTTTTAGGTCTGCTAAATTGTATTTTGAAAGACGTACCAGAGTCATATAGACAAATGCTTACATTCATGCAGAGAAAGAAACTATGGGGTGATGTGTTGTTGGCATGCTAAACTGCAGTTTGGAAGGAGTTCGAGAGTGTTATATAGGATAACTTACAGTCACCTAGAGAAAGCAACACTCGGGACAGCTTTGCAAGCCTGTAAACACTAATTAGCAGCAATTGTGAGAGTCAAACATGGGAACGCTTACATTCACTCAGAGAACACAACGTTTGGGTGGTGATTTGTAGGCATCATAACTGTAGTTTGGAAGAAGTAGGAGAGTCATATATATGAACGGTTACATTCACGCAGAGAAAGCAACTGATGGGTGGCGTATGTATGCATGTTAATGTATACTTTGGAGGAAGTTCGGGAGTCTTATCTGGGGAAAATTGCAGTCACTTAGAGAAAGCAACCATCGGGGGCCGTTTTGTAGATCTGCTAAATTCTATTTTGGAAGAAGAGAGAAAGTCATATGTGGGAACGCTTATGTTCACTCAGAGAAATCAACGATGGGGCAGTGTTTCGTTGGCATGCTAAACTGTAGTTTGGAAGAAGTTCGCGAGTCTTATATAAGAAAGCTTACAGTCACCTAGAGAAAGTAACTCTCGGCAGATTGTTTCTAAGCATGCTAAACTCTAATTTGCATCAATTGTGAGAGTCAAACATGGGAACGCTTACATTCACTCAGAGAACGCAACGTTTGGGTGGTGGTTTGTAAGCATTCTAAACTGTATTTTGGAGGAAGTAGGAGAGTCATATATACGAATGCTTACATTCACGCAGAGAAAGCAACTCTGGGGTCGTATTTTGTTGGCATGCTAAACTGTGGTTTGGAAGAAGTTCGAGAGCCTTATATAGGAAAGATTACACTGACACAGAGAAAACAACTCTCTGTAGTTTGTTGGTAGGTCTGCTAAACTGTAATTTGGATGAAGTGTGAGAACGCTTGCATTCACTCAGAGAAAGAACTTTGTCGTGGTGGTTTGTAGGAATAACAACTGTAGTTCGAAGAAGTAGGAGAGTCATATATGAACGGTTACATTCACGCAGAGAAAGCAATTGTGGGGTGGTGTATGTAATCATCATAATCTGTAGTTTGGAGGAAGTTCGAGAGTCATATCTGGGGAAAATTAGAGTCACTTAGAGAAAGGAACCATCGGGGGCTGGTGTGTAGGTCTGTTAAATTCTATTTTGGAAAAAGAGTGAGAGTCATATATGGGAACGCTTATGTTCACCCAGAGAAATCAACGATGGGGCGCTGTATTGTTGGCATGCCAAACTGTAGTTTGGAAGAAGTTCGAGAGTCTTATATAGGAATGTTTACAGTCACCTAGAGAAAGCAACTCACAGTAAGTGGTTTGTAGGCCGCTAAACTCTAATTTGGATGAAGTGAAAGAGGCATACATGGATACGCTTCATTCACTCAGAGAAAGGTAAATTGTGGTGCCGGTTTTTAGGTATACTAAACTCCAGTTTGGAAGAAGTACGAGAGACATATATATGAACGCTTATATGGACGCAGAGAAAGCAACTATGGGGTGGTGTTTTGTTGGCATGCTAAAATATAGTTTGGAAGAAGTTCGAAAGCAGACAGTCAGAGAAAGCAACTCTTGGCGGTAGATTTTTAGGTCTGCTAAATTGTATTTTGAAAGAAGTACCAGTGTCATATATACAAACGCTTACATTCATGCAGAGAAAGCAACTGTGGGGTGGTGTTTTCTAGGCGTGCTAAACTCTAGTTTGGACGAAGTTTGAGAATCACATATAAGAAAGCTTAGAGTCTCTTAGGGTAAACAAATTTCTGGTTGTGGAATGTAGGCGTGCTAAATTCTATTTTGGTTTAAGATTGAGAGTCATATATGGAAAGGGTTACATTCACTCAGAGAAAGCAACGATGATGTGGTGGTTTGTAGGCATACTAAACTCTAGTTTGGAAGAAGTAGGAAAATGATATTTGGGAATGCTTACATTCATGCAGAGAAAGCAATTATGGGGTGGGTTTTTGTACCCATGCTAATCTCTAGTTTGGAAGAAGTTATATAGGAAAGCGTACAGTCATTTATAGAAACCAACTTTCGGGGGATGGACGGTAGGCCTGCAAAACTCTACTTTGGAAGAAGTGAGAGAGTCATATTGGGGACCACGTACATTGACTCAGAGAAATCAAGGATGGGCTTGTGTTTTGTAGGCATACTAAACTCTAGTTTGGAGGAAGTACAAGAATCATATATAGGAACACTTACATTCATGCAGAGAAAGCAACTATGGAGTGATGTTTTTATGCCTACTAAACTATAGTTTGGAGGAAGTTTAGAATCTTTTTTTTTTTTTTTTTTTTTTTTGAGACAGAGTCTCACTCTGTTGCCCAGGCTAGAGTGAGTGCCGTGGCATCAGCCTAGCTCACAGCAACCTCAAACTCCTGGGCTCAAGGGATCCTCCTGTCTCAGCCTCCCAAGTAGCTGGGACTACAGGCAGGCACCACCATGCCCGGCTAATTTTTTCTATATATATATTTTTAGCTGTTCATATAATTTCTTTCTATTTTTAGTAGAGATGGGGTCTCGCTCTTGCTCAGGCTGGTCTCGAACTCCTGAGCTCAAACGATCCGCCCACCTCGGCCTCCAGAGTGCTAGGATTACTGGCGTGAGCCACCGCGCCCGGCCTGAAGTTTAGAATCTTATATAGCAAACCTTACAGTCACCTAGAGAGAGCAACTCTCGGGAGATGGTTTCTAAGCCTGCTAATTTGCACCAACTGTTAAAGTCAAATATGGGAAGGTTTACATCCACTCAGAACGCAAGGTTTGGGTTGTAGTTTGTGGCCATAATAACTGTAGTTCGGAAGAAGTAGGAAAGTCATATATATGAACGCTTACATTCACGCAGAGAAAGCAACTATGGAGTGATGTTTGTATGCCTACTAAACTATAGTTTGGAGGATGTAACTCTTGGGGGGTGGTTCGTAGGCCTGCTAAACTCTATTTTCAATGAAGTGTTAAAATCATATACAGGAACGCTTACATTCACTCAGAGAAAGCAACGTTGGGGTGGCCGTTTTTGAGCATACTAAACTCTACTTTGGAAGAGGTACGAGAGACATAAATACGAACGCTTACATTAACACAGAGAAAACAAATACGGGGTGCTATAGTGCAGGCATGCTAAACTATAGATTGGAAGAAGTTCGAAAGCTGACAGTCACTTAGAGAAAGCAACCCTTGGCGGGTGATTTTTTCAGTCTGCTAAATTGTATTTTGAAAGACGTGTCAGAGTCTTATATACAAACGCTTACATTCATGCGTAGAAAGAAAATATGGGGTGATGTGTTGTGGGGATGCTAAACTGCAGTTTGGAAGGAGTTCGAGAGTGTTATTTGGATAGCTTACAGTCACCTAGAGAAAGCAACACTCAGGAGAGCTTTGCAAGCCTGCTAAACTCTAACTAGCAGCAATTGTGAGAGTCAAACATTGGAACGCTTACATTCACTCAGAGAACACAACGTTTGGGTGGTGGTTTGTAGGCATGATAACTGTAGTTCAGAAGAAGTAGGAGAGTCATATATATGAACGGTTACATTCATGCAGAGAAAGCAACTGTTGGGTGGCGTATGTATGCATGCTAATCTGTAGTTTGGAGGAAGTGCGAGAGTCATATCTGGGGAAAATTACAGTCACCTAGAGAAAGCAACTCTCGGGAGATTGTTTCTAAGCATGCTAAATTCTAATTTGCATCAATTGTGAGAGTCAAACATGGGAACGCTTACATTCACTCAGAGAACGCAACGTTTGGGTGGTGGTTTGTAAGCATTCTAAACTGTATTTTGGAGGAAGTAGGAGAGTCATATATACGAATGCTTACATTCACGCAGAGAAAGCAACTCTGGGGTCGTATTTTGTTGGCATGCTAAACTGTGGTTTGGAAGAAGTTCGAGAGCCTTACATAAGAAAGATTACAGTGACACAGAGAAAAACAACTCTCTGTAGTTTGTTGGTAGGTCTGCTAAACTGTAATTTGGATGAAGTGTGAGAATGCTTGCATTCACTCAGAGAAAGAACGTTGTCGTGATGGTTTGTAGGAATAAATGCTGTAGTTTAAAAGAAGGAGAGTCATATATGAACGGTTACATTCACGCAGAGAAAGCAACTGTGGGGTGGCCTATGTAATCATCATAATCTATAGTTTGGAGAAAGTTCGAGAGTCATATGTGGGAAAAATTAGAGTCACGTAGAGAATTGGAACCATCGGGTGTTGTGTAGGTCTGCTAAATTCTATTTTGGAAGAAGAGTGAGAGTCATATATGGGAACGCTTATGTTCACTCAGAGAAATCAACGATGGGGCGCTGTATTGTTGGCATGCTAAACTGTAGTTTGGAAGAAGTTCGAGAGTCTTATATAGGAAAGTTTACAGTCACCTAGAGAATGCAACTCACAGGAGGTGGTTTGTGGGCCACTAAACTCTAATTTGGATGAAGTGAAAGAGGCATACATGGATACGCTTCATTCACTCAGAGAAAGGTAAATTGTGGTGCCGGTTTTTAGGTATACTAAACTCCAGTTTGGAAGAAGTACGAGAGTCATATATATGAACGCTTATATGGACGCAGAGAAAGCAACTATGGGGTGGTGTTTTGTAGGCATGCTAAAATATAATTTGGAAGAAGTTCGAAAGCTGACAGTGACTTAGAGTATGCAACTCTTGGCGGTTGATTTTTAGGTCTGCTAAATTGTATTTTGAAAGAAGTACCAGAGTCATATATAAAATCTCTTACATTTATGCTGAGAAAAACTATGTGGTGATGTTTTGTTGGCGTGCTGAAATGTAGTTTCGAAGAAGTTCGACAGTCTTTTATAGGAAACCTTACAGTCCCCTAGAGGAAGCAATTTTCGAGAGATAGTTTGTAAGCCTGCTAAACTCTACTTTGCATCATTTGGAACAGTCATACTTGGGAACGCTAACATTCTCTCAGAGAACTTAACTTTTGGGTGGTTGTTTGTAAGCATACTAAACGGTATTTTGGAAGTAGCAGAGTCATATATATGAGCGCTTACATTCACCCAGAGAGGGCCACTATGGGGTGGTGTTTTGTAGGCCTGCTAAAATATAATTTGGAAGAAGTTCGAAAGCTGACAGTGACTTAGAGAAGGCAACTCTCGGCGGTTGATTTAGAGGTCTGCTAAATTGTATTTTGAAAGAAGTACCAGAGTCATATATAAAATCGCTTATATTTATGCTGAGAAAGAAACTATGTGGTGATGTTTTGTTGGCGTGCTGAAATGTAGTTTCGAAGAAGTTCGACAGTCTTTTATAGGAAAGCTTACAGTCCCCCAGAGGAAGCAACTTTCGAGAGATAGTTTGTAAGCCTGCTAAACTCTACTTTGCATCATTTGGAACAGTCATACTTGGGAACGCTAACATTCTCTCAGAGAACGCAACGTTTGGTTGGTTGTTTGTAAGCATACTAAACTGTATTTTGGAAGAAGTAGCAGAGTCATATATACAAGTGCTTACATTCACGCAGAGAGGGCAACTATGGGGTGGTGTTTTGTAGGCATGCAAATCTCTAGTTGCGAAGAAGTTAAGAGTAATAGGAAAGCTTACAGTCTCATAGAGAAAGCAACCCTTGGGGGCTGGTTTGTAGTTCTGCTAAATTCTATTTTGGATGAAGTGTGAATCATAAACGGGAACGCTAACATTCACTCAGAGAAAGCAGGGTTGCGGTGGTGGTTTTTAGTCACACTAAACTGGAGTTTGGAGGAAGTACGAGAATAAAAGAATGCTTACATTCACTCAGAAAAAGCAAAGTTGGGGAGGTGGTTTGTAGGTGTACTATACTTTGGAAGAAGTACGAGCGTGATGCATAGGAACGCTTACATTCACGCAAACTATGGGGTGGCCTTTTGTTGGCATGCTAAACTATGTTCCAAAGTCATATATAGGAAAGCTTATAGTGAGAGAAAGCAACTCTCAGGTGGTGTTTTGTAGGTCCGGTAAATTGCATTTTGAAAGCAGTCCGAGATTCATATAAGGGAAAGCCTATATCCACTCAGAGAAAGCAATGTTGGGCTGGTGGTTTGTAGGCATACTAAACTGTATTTTCGAACTCGTATGTATGACTCTCACACTTGATCCAAATTAGAGTTCACCAGGCCTATAAACCACATCCTGAAAGTTGCTTTCTCTAGGTGAATGTAAGCTTTCCTATATAAAACTCTCGAACTTCTTCCAAACTACAGTTTAGCATGCCAACAATACACCACCGGATCGTTGCTTTCTCTGAGTGAACATAAGCATTCCCTTATATGAATCTCTTTTTCCAAAATAGAATTTAGCAGACCTACAAACCAGTCCCCGATGGTTGATTTAGCTATGTGACTGTAATTTTCCCTAGATATGACTCTCGAATTTCCTCCAAACTATAGATTAGCACGCGTACATACGGTACCCAACAGTTGCTTTCTCTGCGTGAATGTAACCGTTCATATATATGACTTTCCTACTTTTTCCGAACTACAGTTATTATGGCCACAAACCACAACCCAAACGTTGCGTTCTGAGTGGATGTAAACCTTCCCATGTTTGACTTTAACAATCGGTGCAAATTAGTTTAGCAGGCTTAGAAACCATCTCCCGAGAGTTGCTTTCTCTAGGTGACTGTAAGCTTTCCTATATAAGACTCTCGAACTTCTTAGAAGTTTTGTGGGCAGTTTAGCATGCCCACAAAACATCACCCCATAGTTTCTTTCTCTGCATGAATGTAACCGTTTGTAACTATGATTCTGGTACTTATTTCAAAACACAATTTAGCAGACCTAAAAATCACACGCAGAGAGTTTCTTTCTCTAAGTGACAGCTTTCGAACTTCTTCCAAACTACAGTTTAGCATGCCTAAAAACACGAACCCATAGTGGCTTTCAGTGCCTGAATGTAAGCGGTTCTATATGTGATTCTTTTGCTTCTTCCAAATTACAGGTTAGTATACCTACAAACCACCACCCCAACGTTGCTTTCTCTGAGTGAATGTAAGCGTTCCTGTATATGATTCTAACACTTCATTGAAAATAGAGTTTAGCAGGCCTACGAACCACCCCCAGAGAGTTGCTTTCTCTAAATGACTGTAAGCTTCCCAGATATGACTCTCGAACATCCTCCAAACTATAGTTTAGTAGGCATACAAACATCACTCCATAGTTGCTTTCTCTGCATGAATGTAAGCGTTCCTATATATGATTCTCGTACTTCCTCCAAACTAGAGTTTAGTATGCCTACAAAACACAACCCCATCCTTGATTTCTCTGAGTCAATGTACGTGGTCCCCAATATGACTCTCCCCCTTCTTCCAAAGTAGAGTTTTGCAGGCCTACCATCCATCCCCCGTAAATTGGTTTCTATAAATGAGTGTACGCTTTCCTATATAACTTCTTCCAAACTAGAGATTAGCATGGGTGCAAAAAATCCACCGCATAATTGCTTTCTCTGCATGAATGTAAGCGTTCCCATATATCATTCTCCTACTTCTTCCAAACTAGAGTTTAGTATGCCTACAAACCACCACACCATCGTTGCTTTCTCTGAGTGAATGTAACCCTTTCCATATATGATGCTCAGTCTTAAACCACAATAGAGTTTAGCACGCCTACATTCCACAACCAGAGATTTGCTTTCTCTAAGTGACTCTAAGCTTTCTTATATGTGATTCTCAAACTTCGTCCAAACTAGATTTTAGCATGCCTACAATACACCACCCCACAGATGCTTTCTCTGCATGAATGTAAGCGTTCTTATATATGACACTGGTACTTCTTTCAAAATACAATTTAGCAGACCTAAAAATCCACCGCCAAGAGTTGCTTTCTCTAAGTGACTGTCTGCTTTTGAACTTCTTCCAAATTATATTTTAGCATGCCTACAAAACACCACCCCATAGTTGCTTTCTCTGCGTCCATATAAGCGTTCATATATATGACTCTCGTACTTCTTCCAAACTGGAGTTTAGTATACCTAAAAACCGCCACTCCAACTTACCTTTCTCTGAGTGAATGAAGCATATCCATGTATGCCTCTTTCACTTCATCCAAATTAGAGTTTAGCGGCCTACAAACCACCTCCTGTGAGTTGCTTTCTCTAGGTGACTGTAAACTTTCCTATATAAGACTCTCGAACTTCTTCCAAACTACAGTTTGGCATGCCAACAATACAGCGCCCCATCATTGATTTCTCTGAGTGAACATAAGCGTTCCCATATATGACTCTCACTCTTTTTCCAAAATAGAATTTAGCAGACCTACACACCAGCCCCCGATGGTTCCTTTCTCTAAGTGACTCTAATTTTCCCCAGATATGACTCTCGAACTTCCTCCAAACTACAGATTATGATGATTACATACACCACCCCACAATTGCTTTCTCTGCGTGAATGTAACCGTTCATATATGACTCTCCTACTTCTTCGAACTACAGTTGTTATTCCTACAAACCACCACGACAAAGTTCTTTCTCTGAGTGAATGCAAGCGTTCTCACACTTCATCCAAATTACAGTTTAGCAGACCTACCAACAAACTACAGAGAGTTGTTTTCTCTGTGTCAGTGTAATCTTTCCTATATAAGGCTCTCGAACTTCTTCCAAACCACAGTTTAGCATGCCAACAAAATACGACCCCAGAGTTGCTTTCTCTGCGTGAATGTAAGCATTCGTATATATGACTCTCCTACTTCCTCCAAAATACAGTTTAGAATGCTTACAAACCACCACCCAAACGTTGCGTTCTCTGAGTGAATGTAAGCGTTCCCATGTTTGACTCTCACAATTGATGCAAATTAGAGTTTAGCATGCTTAGAAACAATCTGCCGAGAGTTACTTTCTCTAGGTGACTGTAAGCTTTCTTATATAAGACTCGCGAACTTCTTCCAAACTACAGTTTAGCATGCCAACGAAACACTGCCCCATCGTTGATTTCTCTGAGTGAACATAAGCGTTCCCACATATGACTTTCTCTCTTCTTCCAAAATAGAATTTAGCAGATCTACAAAACGGCCCCCGATGGTTGCTTTCTCTAAGTGACTGCAATTTTCCCCAGATAAGACTCCCGAACTTCCTCCAAAGTATACATTAACATGCGTACATACGCCACCCATCAGTTGCTTTCTCTGCGTGAATGTAACCGTTCATATATATGACTCTCCTACTTCTTCCAAACTACAGTTATGATGCCTACAAATCACCACCCAAACGTTGTGTTCTCTGAGTGAATGTAAGCGTTCCCATGTTTGACTCTCACAATTGCTGCTAATTAGTGTTTACAGGCTTGCAAAGCTGTCCCGAGTGTTGCTTTCTCTAGGTGACTGTAAGTTATCCTATATAACACTCTCGAACTCCTTCCAAACTGCAGTTTAGCATGCCAACAACACATCACCCCATAGTTTCTTTCTCTGCATGAATGTAAGCATTTGTCTATATGACTCTGGTACGTCTTTCAAAATACAATTTAGCAGACCTAAAAATCACCCGCCAAGAGTTGCTTTCTGTAAATGACTGTCAGCTTTCGAACTTCTTCTAATCTATAGTTTAGCATGCCTGCACTACACACCCCATATTTGCTTTCTCTGTGTTAATGTAAGCATTCCTATATATGTCTCTCGTACCTCTTCCAAAGTAGAGTTCAGTATGCTCAAAAACGGCCACCCCAACGTTGCTTTCTCTGAGTGAATGTAAGCGTTCCTGTATATGATTCTAACACTTCATTGAAAATAGAGTTTAGCAGGCCTACGAACCACCCCCCCAAGAGTTGCTTTCTCTAAATGACTGTAAACTTCCCAGATATGACTCTCGAACATCCCCCAAACTATAGTTTAGTAGGCATACAAACATCACTCCATAGTTGCTTTCTCTGCATGAATGTAAGCGTTCCTATATATGATTCTCGTACTTCTTCCAAACTAGAGTTTAGTATGCCTACAAACCACAACCCCATCGTTGATTTCTCTGAGTGAATGTACGCAGTCCCCAATATGACTCTCCCCCTTCTTCCAAAGTAGAGTTTTGCAGGCCTACAAACCATCCCCCGAAAGTTGGTTTCTATAAATGACGGTACGCTTTCCTATATATTACCCTTTAACTTCTTGCAAAATAGAGATTAGCATGGCTACAAAAAATCCACCCCATAATTGCTTTCTCTGCATGAATGTAAGTGTTCCCATATATCATTCTCCTACTTCTTCCAAACTAGAGTTTAGTATGCCTACAAACCACCACATCATCGTAGCTTTCTCTGAGTGAATGTAAGCCTTCCCATATATGACTCTCACTCTGAAACCAAAATAGAGTTTAGCACGCCTACATTCCACACCAGAGATTTGCTTTCTCTAAGTGACTCTAAGCTTTCTTATATGTGATTCTCAAACTTCGTCCAAACTAGAGTTTAGCATGCCTAGAAAACACCACCCCACAGTTGCTTTCTCTGCATGAATGTAAGCGTTTGTATATATGACTCTGGTACTTCTTTCAAAATACAATTTAGCAGACCGAAAAATGAACCGCCGAGAGTTGCTTTCTCTAAGTGACTGTCTGCTTTCGAACTTCTTCCAAATTATATTTTAGCATGCCTACAAAACACCACCCCATAGTTACTTTCTCTGCATCAATATAAGCGTTCATATATATGCCTCTCTCACTTCATCTAAATTAGAGTTTAGCAGGCCTACAAACCACACCCCGTGAGTTGCTTTCTCTAGGTGACTGTAAACTTTCCTATATAAGAATCTCCAACTTCTTTCAAACTACAGCATGCCAACAAAACACCACACCGTGGTTGCTTTCTCTGAGTGAACATAAGCGTTCCCATATATGACTCACACTCTGTTTCCAAAATAGAATTTAGCAGATCTACAAACCAGCCCAAGATGGTTCCTTTCTCTAAGTGACTGTAATTTTCCCCAGATATGACTCTCGCACTTCCTCCAAACTACAGATTAACATGCATACCTGCGCCACCCCACAGTTGCTTTCTCTGCATGAATGTAACCGTTCATATATATGACTCTCCTACTTCTTCCCAACTACAGTTATTATGCCTTCAAACCATCACGATAATGTTCTTTCTCTGAGTGAATGAATGCAAGCATTCTCACATTTCATCCAAACTAGAGTTTAGCAGGCCTACCAATAAACTTCCGAGAGTTGTTTTCTCTGTGTCGCTGTAATCTTTCCTATATAAGACTCTCGAACTTCTTCCAAACCACAGTTTAGCATGCCAACAAAATACGACCCCAGAGTTGCTGTCTATGCCTGAATGTAAGCGTTCAGATATATGACTCTCGTACTTCCTCCAAAATACAGTTTAGAATGCCTACAAACCATCACCCAAACGTTGCGTTCTCTGAATGAATGAAAGCATTCCCATGTTTGACTCTCACAATTGATGCAAAGTAGAGTTTAGCAGGCCAAGAAAGGATCTCCCGAGAGTTGCTTTCTCTAGGTGACTGTAAGCTTTCCTAAATAAGACTCTCCAACTTCTTCCAAACTACAGGTTAACATGCCCACAAAACATCACCCCATAGTTTTTTCTTTGCATGAATGTAAGCATTAGTATATATGACTCTGGTACTTCTTTCAAAATACAATTTAGCGGACCTAAAAATCACCCACCAAGAGTTGCTTTCTCTAAGTGACTGTTCAGGTTTAGAACTTCTTCCAAACTATAGCATGCTTACAAAACACCACCCCGTAGTTGCTTTCTCTGGGTGAATGTAAGCGTTCCCAAATATCATTCTCGTACTTCTTCCAAACTAATTAGTATGCCTACAAAAACCAGCCCAATGTTGTTTCTCTGAGGGAATGTAAGCGGTCCCATGTTTGACTCTCACACTTCATCCAAATTAGAGTTTAGCATGTGTACAAACAATCTCCCGAGAGTTGCTTTCCCTAGGTGATGGTAAACATTCCTGTATAAGGTTCTCCAACTTCTTCCAAACTGCAGTTTAGCATGCCTACAAAACCTGACGCCATAAGTGCTTTCTCTGCGTGAATGTAAGTGTTCCTATATAGGACTCTCGTACTTCTTCCAAACTACAGTTTAGTATGCCCTACAAACCACCACCCAAACGTTGTTTTCTCTGAGTGAATGTAAGCGTTCCCATATATGACTCTCACACTTCAACCAAAATAGAGTTTAGCAGGCCTACATTCCACACCCAGAGATTTGCTTTCTCTAAGTGACTCTAAGCTTTCTTATATGTGATTCTCAAACTTCGTCCAAACTAGAGTTTAGCATGCCTATAAAACACCACCCCATAGTTACTTTCAGTGCGTCAAAATGTATGTGTTCCTATATGTGATTCTCGTGCTTCTTCCAAACTGCAGTTTAGTAAGCCTACAAACAACCCCATCGTTGCTTTCTCTGAGGGAATGTAAGCGTTCTCATATATGACTCTCACACTTCAACCAAAACAGGGTTTTGCAGGCCTACAAACCACCCGTCAAGACTTGCTTTTTCAAAGTGGCTGTTACCTTTCCTATATAGGACTCTGGAACTTCTCCCAAGCTAGACTTTAACATGTCTACCTGACACTACTCCGTAGTTGCTCTCGGTGTGTGAATGTAAGCGTTCCTATATATGAGTCTTGTACTTCTTCCTAACTAGCATCTGGCATGCCAAAATAACACTCCCCCATAGTTGCTTTCTTTGAGTCAATGTAAACATTCCTATATATGTCTCTCGCACTTCTTCCAAACTTGAGTTATGTCTACAAACCAATCCCCGACAGCTGTTTTCTCTGAACGAATTTAAGCGTTCCTATATAGGACTATGGCACTTCCTCCAAACTAGAGTTTAGCAAGCCTACACTCCACCCCCATTCGTTGCTGTCTCTAAGTTACTGTAAGCTTTCCTATACATGGCTCTCGAAATTTTCCAAACTAGAGTTAGCATGCCTACTATACACTTACACATAATTGCTTTGTCTGAGTGAATATAAGCCTTCCTATATATGACTGTCGCACTTTTTCCAAATTAGAGTGTAGCCAGCCTGGAAAGCACCCCTTATAGTTGCTTTCATTGAGTGAATGTTAACATTCCTATGTAAGACTCTCGCAACTTTTCCAATCTAAGATTTTAGCAATGCCACAAATCCCCCGCCGAGAGTTCCTATACATAACTGTCCTCTTTTTCCAAGCTAGAGTTTAGGAAGCCTAGAAACCGTCCCCCCGTAGACGCTTTATGTGAACGTAAGCGTTCCTATATATGACTCTCGCCTTCCTCCAAACTAGAGCTTAGCAAGCCTACAAACCAACTCCCTATAATTGCTTTCTCTGAATGAATGATATCGTTCCTATATAAGACTCTCGAACTTCTTCCAAACCAGAGTTTAACAAGCCAAAAAAGCACCCCCCATAGATGCTTCCTCTAACTCAAAGCTAATATTCCTATATATGATTCAGCTTCTTCATCCAAACTAGAGTAAGGCAAGCCTACAAATCACACACCAATAGTTGCTTTCTATCAGTAAATGTAAGCATCCCTATATATGACTATAGCAATTCTTCCAAACTGGAGTTTAGCAAGCCTCCAGACCCCCGGACCCCACTCCATAGTACCCTGGGCATTGGCGCCTGCCTGTCATGCAGGACATAGGGGCGGACCCTCATCTCAGACACGGCATTGGTGGATTCTAGGCTTTTTTAAGTTTTTGAATTGAAGAAGTCTGAGAATTGGAATTGGGTTTAGGGTAAGGTTAGGTGTTAGGGACTAGGATTAGGTTTAGGGGTTAGGGTTTTAGGTTAGAATTAGGGTTAGGATTACTGTTAGGGTTAGAGATTAGGATTATGTTTAGTGGTTGGGGTTAGGTTTACGGTGAGAGGCAAGAGTAAGGGTCAGGGATTAGGGTTACTGTTAGGAGTTAGATTCAGGGCTTACTAAGGGTTTGGTTTAGTGATAGGGTTAGGGCTTACGTTTAACGGTGTGTGTTAGGGCACGGGCCCTGTCTAACGTACGGGGCACTGTGGATGTGGAGCAAGGCTGCGTCCCCACTTCATCGTACCCTGGGTGTTGGGATTCAACTGTCATGCAGGACAAAGGCAGAGGCTCATCTCACGCATGGTTAGGATTAAGGTTTAAGTTTAGGGTCAGGGTTGAGGGTTAGGGTGAGGGTTAACAGTTAGAGTTAGGGTAAGGGGGTTAGGGATAGGGTTAGGGTTAAGGGTTAGGTTTATGGTTCAGGTTTAAGGTTAGCATTAGAGGGTAGGTTTAGTGTAACTGTAGGTCAGTGTTGGGGTTAAATCTCTAGGCATTAGGGTAAAGGTTAGTGTTATGGTTAAGAGTTAGGGTTAGGGTTAGTGTTGGTAGGGTTAAGGTTAGGGTTGGCGTTTCAGAATTAGGGATTAGGTGTTATGGTTACGGCTAGGAGTTAGGGTTAGAATTACGGTATAGGCTTGTTCTCAGGGTGTCATGCATTAACGTTAAGATAAGGGGTTGAACTTAGGGTTACGGTGAGGTTTACGTGTTGAGGTGAGCAGTAGGATCAGGGTTAGGTGTTATGTTCTGGGTTAGGGTTATGGGTGACGGGTAGGGTTTATGCTTAGGGCATGGGCCCTGTATGCACTAGGAGGCGAAGTTAGGAGTCTGTGATGGTCGCTGAGAACACACTCTATCCCACGCAGTGTATGGGCCTCTCGGTTTCATGCCGGACACTGTGGCAGAGCCGGCTTTCATGCATGGCTTAGTAGGATTGTAGGCTTTCAAAACTCTGAGAAAACAAGAAGTCTGAGAATTAGATTTAGGGTTAAAATTACGGCACGGTTTAGGGATGAAGATTAGTGATAGGGTGAGGGCTTAGGGTTAGGGGATAGGGTTAGGGTTAGGGTTGTGGTAGGGTGAAAGTTAGGGTTTTCATTTTAGAAATAGGGATGAGGTGTTATGGTTATGACTATGGTTTAGGATTAGAATTATGGGATAGGGCTTCTTCTCAGGGTGTTATGCATTAACGTTAATTTAAGGGGATAAGTTAGCATTACGGGGAGGTTTATGGTTTACGTTTAGGAATAGGATCATGGTTAGGTGTTATGTTCAGGGTGAGGGTTATCTGTTAGGGGCAGTGCTTATACTTAGCGTACAGGCCCTGTCTGCACTGGGCGGCGGGCGGGGGTTAGGGGGATAGGATTGTCCCCGGGAACACACTCTATTGAACGCTGGGTGTGGATTCCTGGGTTTCATGCAGGACACAGTGGCAGAGCACCCTTTAACTCATGGCATGGGAGGATTGTAGGCTTTCTAAACTCTGAGAAAGCAAGAAGTCTGAGAATTAGATTTAGGGGTAGGATTATGGTAATGTTTAGGGATGAAGATTAGTGTTAGGGTGGAGTCTTAGGGTTAGGTGTTAGGGTTAAATGTTAGTGTTAGGTTTAACAGTTACAGTTAGGTTTACGTTTAAGATTCAGGGTTAGGGTTAAGGTTTGGGTTTAGCGTTTGGCACAGGGTTAGGCTTCAGTATTAGCCTTATGGATAAGGATTAGGAGTAGGGTTAGGGTTAAGGGTTAGTGTCAGGGTTAATGGTAAGTTTCAAGATTGAGGGTTAGGGTTGCGGTTAGGGTTAGGTTTAGCGTTAGGGGTTAGGGTTAGGCTTAGGGTTAAAGGATAGTATTATGGTTAAGTGTTGGGCTTAGGGTTAGGGTTTAGTGTTAGCGTTATCATTAAGGATTAGGGTTAGGGTCAGGGTTAAATGCTTGGGTGAGGGTAATGGTTAGGGTCAGGGTTAAGGTTTACGGATAGCGTTAGTGTTAAGGGTTACGGGTAGGTTTAGGGTTCAGGGTTAGAGTTAGCATTAGGGCTTAAGGTTAGGATTAGGCAGGAGGTTAGATTTAGGGTTAGATCTAAGCGTTGGGGTAAGGGCTAGGGTTAGGGTTAAGAGATAGGGTTAGGTTTAATGCTTAGGATTAGGGTTAGGGTTTGGGGTTAAAGTAAGTGTTAGGGGTTAGGTTTAAGGATCAAAGGTTAGGGTTATTTTTAGCTGTAGTGTTAGGGTTAGGGAAAAGGGATCCCATTAGCATTAAGGGTCTTCCTTACCGTAGGGTTAAGAGTTAGGCTTAGAGTTAAAGGTTAAGGTTAGGGTCAGTGTTAAGAATTAGGGTGAGGGTTAACGGTTAGGGTAAAGGTTAAGCGTTAGGGTTAGGGATTAGCGATTAGGGTTTTTGGTTAGTGTTAGGGTTAGAGGTTAGGAGTTCGTGTTTTATGAAGGGGTATGGTTAGAATTAGGATTGGGGTTAGAGTTAGGGTTAGGTATAGGGGTTAGGTTTAGGGGTTAATTTTAGGGTAAAAGGATAGGATTAGGGTTATGGGTTGGGCTTAGGTTTAGGGTTAAAGTTTACTGCTAGGGTTAGGGATAGGGTTCAGGGTTAGCTTTAGGGGTTCTGGTTAGGGTTAGGTGTTAGGTTAGTGTCAGGCTTAGGTCTAGTCGTGAGGGTAAGGTTTAGGGTTAGCTTTAAGAGCTAGGGTTAGGTTTAATGGTTAGGATTAGGATTAGGGTTAAGGGTTAGCGTAAGGCTTAGGGGTTAGGGTGAAGGGTTAGGGTCAAGGGTTAGGGTTTTTGTTAGGCATAGCATTGGGGTTAGAAGTAAGGGTTGCTGTCAGTGTTAGCGTTGTAGGTAGGGTTACGGTTAGGGTTAGCGGTTTTGAATTAGGGTTAGGGATTAGGTGTCACAGTGATGACTAGGAGATAGGGTTAGAATTATGGGATAGGGGTTGTTCTCAGGAAATGGGTTATGCATTAACGTTAGGATAAGAGGTTAAAGTTAGGCGCACGGTGAGGTTTACGTGTTAAGGGGAGAAATAGGAACAGGGTTGGGTGTTATGTTCAGGGTTAGGGTTATCTGTTAAAGGTATTGTTTATGCTTAGCGCACGGGCCCTGTCTGCATTAGGCGGGCGGGGGGAGTTTAGGGGCCTGGGATCGTACCCGGGAACCCACTCTATCATACTCTGGGTATGGGCCCGTGGGTTTCATGCAGGACACAGTGGTAGAGCCTCCTTTCACGCATGGCAAGGGAGGATTGCATGCTTTCTAAACTCTAAGAAAGCAAGAAGTCTGAGAATGAGATTTAGGGTTAGGATTCTGGTTAGGGTTAAGGATGAAGTTTAGTGTTAGGGTGAGGGCTTAGGGTTAGGGAATAGGGTTAGGGTTAAAGGTTACTCTTAGGTTTAACGGTTACACTTTGGTTTCGGGTTGAGGTTTACGGTTAGGGATCAGATGAGGGGTTAGGGTTTGGTACAGGGTTAGGGTTAAGTGTTAGGTTTAGGGTTGAAGATTAGGATTAGGGTTAGGATTAAAGGTTAGCGTGAGAGTTAACGCTTAGTGTTAAGGTTAAGAGTTAGGGTTTAGGGTTAAGGTTAGGGTTAGTTTTAGGGTTAGATTTATGTGGTATGGTTTGTGTTAGAGGTTAGGGTTAGGTTTACTGGTCACGGTTAGGGTTACGTTTAGGGGGTAGCATTAGGGATAGGGTTAGGATTAAGGGATAGGATTAGGGTTAAGTGTTGGGCTTAGGGTTAGGGTTTAGTGTTAGGGTTAGCATTAAGGATTAGGGTTAGGGTCAGGGTTAAATGCTTGGGTGCGGGTAATGGTTAGGGTCAGGGTTAAGGTTCAAGGATAGGGTTAGTGTTAAGGGTTACGGGTAGGTTTATGGTTCAGGGTTAGTGTTAGCATTAGGGCTTAAGGTTAGGATTAGGCGGTAGGTTAGATTTAGGGTTAGACTAGGCGTTAGGGTAAGGGCTAGCGTTACGGTTAAGAGATAGGGTTAGGTTTAATGCTTAGGATTAGGGTTAGGGTTTGGGTTAAAGTAAGTGTTAGGGGTTAGCTTTAAGGATCCAAGGTTAGGGTTATTTTTAGCTGTAGTGTTAGGGTTAGGGATAAGGGATCCCATTAGCATTAAGGGTCTTCCTTCCTGTAGGGTTAAGGGTTAGGCTTAGAGTTAAAGGTTAAGGTTAGGGTCAGTGTTAAGATTTAGGGTGAGGGTTAACGGTTAGGGTAAAGGTTAAGCGTTAGGGTTAGGGATTAGTGATTAGGGTTTTTGGTTAGTGTTAGGGTTAGCGGTTAGGAGTTAGTGTTTTATGAAGGGGTATGGTTAGAATTAGGATTGGGGTTAGAGTTAGGGTGAGGTCTAGGGGTTAGGTTTAGGGGTTAGTTTTAGGGTAAAAGGATAGGATTAGGGTTACGGGTTGGGCTTAGGTTTAGGGTTAAAATTTGCTGCTGGGGTTAGGGATAGGGTTCAGGGTTATCTTTAGGGGTTGTGGTTAGCGTTAAACGCTGAACACCTGCAAATAATTTTCAACGTAGTGGTTAATTGAAAAGCTCTGCGGCATACTTCTTGGAACAAGCCAGTTACCTGTTCCCACGCAAGGAGGAGTATATAGAACCATGGTGGATTTCCAGCTGATGAAGTAAAGGATTATTAAAGGAACGGTGTGACCATGGGGATCATCGTTAATTCTCTGAAACAGAATCCGCCCTTTTCACCTGGCAAACACATGCCCACTTCTCCTCTCTGGGGATAATAAAAACTAACCAGCGAACTGACAGAGGGCCTCACCCCCCCATCCACATCGACCACACACACAAAAAAAACCGTATCCTCCAGCTACTAATTATAATGCTAACTTGCAAAATTTCCCTGCATTTTAAAACAATGGAAAAATGATGGTGGGATGATACTTAGAAGAATGGCTTCTTGTCAGTCTCCACTATCAAAAATAGGCAACACCAAGTCAGCTACTCCTCAGCATAGTTATGTCCGTCGCATCCTTCTTGGGTTTCAGGAGGCACAAACAAACGTTATCACAGTTATGGTGAAACGCTGAATACCTGCAAATAACTTTCAACGTAGTGGTTAATTGAAAAGCTCTGCGGCATACTTCTTGGAACAAGCCAGTTACCTGTTCCCACGCAAAGAGGAGTATATAGAACCATGGTGGATTTCCAGCTGATGAAGTAAAGGATTATTAAAGGAACGGGATGACCATGGGGATTATCGTTAATTCTCTGAAACAGAATCCGCCCTTTTCACCTGCCAAACACATGCCCACTTCTCCTCTCTGGGGATAATAAAAACTAACCAGCGAACTGACAGAGGGCCTGAACCTCAAATCAACATTGACCACCCACAAAAAAAAAACCGTACCCTCCAGCTACTAATTATAATGCTAACTTGCAAAATTTCCCTGCCTTTTAAAACAATGGAAAAATGGTGTTGGGATGATACTTAGAAGAGTGACTTCTTGTCAGTCTCCACTAACAAAAATAGGCAACACCAAGTCAGCTACTCCTCAGCATAGTTATGTCTGTCGCAGCCTTCTTGGGTTTCAGGAGGCACAAACAAACGTTATCACAATTATGGTGAAACGCTGAACACCAGCAAATAATTTTCAACGTAGTGGTTAATTTAAAAGCTCTGCGTCATACTTCTTGGAACAAGCCAGTTACCTGTTCCCACGAAAAGAGGAGTATATAGAACCATGGTGGATTTCCAGCTGATGAAGTAAAGGATATTAAAGGAACGGGATGACCATGGGGATCATAGTTAATTCTCTGAAACAGAATCCGCCCTTTTCACCTGCCAAACACATGCCCACTTCTCCTTTCTGGGGATAATAAAATCTAACCAGCGAACTGACAGAGGGCCTCACCCCCCCATCCACATACACCACGCACAAAAAAAAACTGTACCCTCCAGCTACTAATTATAATGCTAACTTGCAAAATTTCCCTGCATTTTAAAACAATGGAAAAATGGTGGTGGGATGATACTTAGAAGAATGGCTTCTTGTCTGTCTCCACTAACAAAAATAGGCAACAAGAAGTCAGCTACTCCTCAGCATAGTTATGTCCGTCGCAGGCTTCTTGGGTTTCAGGAGGCACAAACAAACGTTATCACAATTATGGTGAAACGCTGAACACCTGCAAATAATTTTCAACGTAGTGGTTAATTGAAAAGCTCTGCGGCATACTTCTTGGAACAAGCCAGTTACCTGTTCCCACGCAAAGAGGAGTATAGAGAACCATGGTGGATTTCCAGCTGATGAAGTAAAGGATTATTAAAGGAACGGGATGACCATGGGGATCATCGTCAATTCTCTGAAACAGAATCCGCCCTTTTCACCTGCCAAACACATGCCCACTTCTCCTCTCTGGGGATAATAAAAACTAACCAGCGAACTGACAGAGGGCCTGACCCCCCCATCCACATCGACCACAAAAAAAAAAAAAAAAACCGTACCCTCCAGCTACTAATTATAATGCTAACTTGCAAAATTTCCCTGCATTTTAAAACAATGGAAACATGGTGTTGGGATGATACTTAGAAGAATGGCTTCTTGTCTGTCTCCACTAACAAAAATAGGGAACCCCAAGTCAGCTACTCCTCAGCATAGTTATGTCCATCGCAGCCTTCTTGGGTTTCAGGAGGCACATACAAACGTTATCAAAATTATGGTGAAACGCTGAAAATCTGCAAATAATTTTCAACGTAGTGGTTAATTTGAAAACTCTCCAGCATACTTCTTGGAACAAGCCAGGTACCTGTGCCCACGCATAGAGGAGTATACAGAAACATGGTGGAATCCCAGCTGATGAAGCAAAGGATTCTTAAAGGAATAAGATGACCATGCGGATCCCGTTTAATTCTCTGAAACAGAATCCGCACTTTTCACCTGCCAAACACGTGCCCACTTCTCCTCTCTGGGGATAATAAAAACAAACCAGTGAATTGACAGATGGCCTGACTAACCCATCCACACTGACCCCACCAAAAAAAAAAAAGTACCCTCCAGCTACTAATTATAATGCTAACTTGCAAAATTTTCCTGCATTTTTAAACAATGGAAAAATGATGGTGGGATGATACTTAGAAGAATGGCTTCTTGTCAGTCTCCACTAACAAAAATAGGCAACACGAAGTCAGCTACGCCTCAGCATACTTATGTCCGTGGCAGCCATATTGGGTTTCAGGAGACATATACAAACGTTATAAGAATTATGGTGAAACGCTCAAAACCTGCAAATAATTTTCAACGAACTGCTTAATTGAAAAGCTCTGCGGCATACTTCTTGAAACAAGCCAGTTACCTGTGCCCACACATAGAGGAGTATATAGAACCATGGTGGATTCCCAGCTGATGAAGCAAAAGTTTCCTAAAGGAACGGGATGAGCATGCGGATCCTGTTTCATTCTCTGAAACAGAATCCGAACTTTTCACCTGCCAAACACATGCCCACTTCTCCTCTCTGGGGATAATAAAAACTAACCAGCGAACTGACAGAGGGCCTGACCAACACATCCACACCGACTCCACAGGAAAAAAAAAAAAAAACCACCGTGGCCTCCAGCTACTAATTATAATGCTAACTTGCAAAGTTTCCCTGCATTTTTAAACAATGGAAAAATGATGTTGAGATGATACTTAGAAGAATGGATTCTTGTCAGTCTCCACTAACAAAAATAGGCAAAACCAAGTCAGCTACGCCTCAGCATAGTTATGTTCATGGCAGCCATCTTGGGTTTCAGGAGGCACAAACAAACGTTATCAGAATTGTGGTGAAACGCTGAACACCTGCAAATAATATTCAACGTAGTGGTTAATTGAAAAGCTCTGCGGCATACTTCTTGGAACAAGCCAGTTACCTGTTCCCACGCAAAGAGGAGTATATAGACCCATGGTGGATTTCCAGCTGATGAAGTAAAGGATTATTAAAGGAACGGGATGACCATGGGGATCATCGTTAATTCTCTGAAACAGAATCCCCCCTTTTCACCTGCCAAACACATGCCCACTTCTCCTCTCTGGGGATAATAAAAACTAACCAGCGAACTGACAGAGGGCCTGACCCCCCCATCCACATCGACCACACACACAAAAAAACCGTACCCTCCAGCTACTAATTATAATGCTAACTTGCAAAATTTCCCTGCATTTTAAAACAATGGAAAAATGGTGGTGGGATGATACTTAGAAGAATGGCTTCTTGTCAGTCTCTACTAACAAAAATAGGCAACACCAAGTCAGCTACTCCTCAGCATAGTTATGTCCGTCGCAGCCTTCTTGGGTTTCAGGAGGCACAACAAACGTTATCACAAATATGGTGAAACGCTGAACACCTGCAAATAATTTTCAACGTAGTGGTTAATTGAAAAGCTCTGCGGCATACTTCTTGGAACAAGCCAGTTACCTGTTCCCACGCAAAGAGGAGTATATAGAACCATGGTGGATTTTCAGCTGATGAAATAAAGGATTATTAAAGGAACGGGATGACCATGGGGATCATCGTTAATTCTCTGAAACAGAATCCGCCCTTTTCATCTGCCAAACACATGCCCACTTCACCTCTCTGGGGATAATAAAAACTAACCAGCGAACTGACAGAGGGCCTGACCCCCCCATCCACATCGACCACACACACAAAAAAAAAAAAACTGTACCCTCCAGCTACTAATTATAATGCTAATTTGCGAAATTTCCTTGCATTTTTAAACAATGGAGAAATGATGGTGGGATGATACTTAGAAGAATGGCTTCTTGTCAGTCTCCACTAACAAAAATAGGCAACGCCAAGTCAGCTACTCCTCAGCATAGTTATGTCCGTCGCAGCCTTCTTGGGTTTCAGGAGGCACATACAAACGTTATCAAAATTATGGTGAAACGCTGAAAACCTGCAAATAATTTTGAACGTACTGGTTAATTTGAAAACTCTCCAGCATACTTCTTGGAACAAGCCAGGTACCTGTGCCCACGCATAGAGGAGTATATAGAAACATGGTGGAATCCCAGCTGATGAAGCAAAGGATTCTTAAAGGAATGAGATGACCATGCGGATCCTGTTTAATTCTCTGAAACAGAATCCGCACTTTTCACCTGCCAAACACATGCCCACTACTCTTCTCTGGGGATAATAAAAACAAACCAGCAATCTGACAGAGGGCCTGAACACCCATCCTGACCGACCCCACAAAAAAAAAGGACCCTCCAGCTACTAATTATAATGCCAACTTGCAAAATTTCCCTGCATTTTTAAACAATGGAGAAATGATGGTGGGATGATACTTAGAAGAATGGCTTCTTGTCAGTCTCCACTGACAAAAATAGGCAACACCAAGTCAGCTACGCCTCGGCATAGTTATGTCCGTAGCAGCCATATTTGGTTTCTGTAGGCACATACACACGTTATCACAATTATGGTGAAACGCTGAAAACCTGCAAAGGATTTTCAACATACTGGTTAATTGAAAAGCTCTGAGGCATACTTCTTGGAACAAGCCAGTTTCCTGTGCCCACGCATAGAGAAGTATATAGAACCATGGTGGATTCCCAGCTCATGAAGCAAAGGATTCTTAAAGGAACGGGATTACCATGCGGATCCTGTTTAATTCTCTGAAACAGATCCGCAGTTTTGACCTGCCATACTAATACCCACTTCTCCTCTCTGGGGATAATAAAAACAAACCAGCGAACTGACAGAGGGCCTGACCAACACATCCACACCGACCCCACAGGAAAAAAAAAAAAAAACACCGTAGCCTCCAGCTACTAATTATAATGCTAACTTGCAAAATTTTCCTGCATTTTTAAACATTTGAAAAATGATGGTGAGATGATATGTAGAAGAATGGATTCTTGTCAGTCTCCACTAACAAAAATAGGCAAAACAAAGTCAGCTACGCCTCAGCATCGTTATGTCCGTCGCAGCCTTCTTGGGTTTCAGGAGGCACAAATAAACGTTATCAAAATTATGGTGAAACGCTGAACACCTGCAAATAATTTTCAACGTAGTGGTTAATTGAAAAGCTCTGCGGCATACTTCTTGGAACAAGCCAGTTACCTCTTCCCACGCAAAGAGGAGTATATAGAACCATGGTGGATTTCCAGCTGATGAAGTAAAGGATTATTAAAGGAACGGGATGACCATGGGGATCATCGTTAATTCTCTGAAACAGAATCCGCCCTTTTCACCTGCCAAACACATGCCCACTTCTCCTCTCTGGTGATAATAAAAACTAACAAGCGAACTGACAGAGGGCCTGACCCCCCCATCCACATCGACCACACACACAAAAAAAACCGTACCCTCCAGCTACTAATTATAATGCTAACTTGCAAAATTTCCCTGCATTTTAAAACAATGGAAAAATGGTGGTGGGATGATACTTAGAAGAATGGCTACTTGTCAGTCTCCATAACAAAAATAGGCAACACCGAGTCAGCTACTCCTTAGCATAGTTATGTGCGTCGCAGCCTTCTTGGGTTTCAGGAGGCACATACAAACGTTATCAAAATTATGGTGAAACGCTGAAAACCTGCAAATAATTTTCAACGTACTGGTTAATTTGAAAACTCTCCAGCATAATTCTTGGAACAAGCCAGGTACCTGTGCCCACGCATAGAGGAGTATATAGAAACATGGTGGAATCCCAGCTGATGAAGCAAAGGATTCTTAAAGGAATGAGATGACCATGCGGATCCTGTTTAATTCTCTGAAACAGAATCCGCACTTTTCACCTGCCAAACACATGCCCACTTCTCCTCTCTGGGGATAATAAAAACAAACCAGCAATCTGACAGAGGGCCTGAACACCCATCCTGACCGACTCCACAAAAAAAAAAGTACCCTCCAGCTACTAATTATAATGCCAATTTGCAAAATTTCTCTGCATTTTTAAACAATGGAGAAATGATGGTGGGATGATACTTAGAAGAATGGCTTCTGGTCAGTCTCCACTGACAAAAATAGACAACACCAAGTCAGCTACGCCTCGGCATAGTTATGTCCGTAGCAGCCATATTTGGTTTCAGTAGGCACATACACACGTTATCAGAATTATGGTGAAACGCTGAAAACCTGCAAAGGATTTTCAACATACTGGTTAATTGAAAAGCTCTGAGGCATACTTCTTGGAACAAGCCAGTTTCCTGTGCCCACGCACAGAGAAGTATGTAGAACCATGGTGGATTCCCAGCTCATGAAGCAAAGGATTCTTAAAGGAACGGGATTACCATGCGGATCCTGTTTAATTCTCTGAAAGAGATCCGCAGTTTTCACCTGCCATACTTATACCCACTTCTCCTCTCTGGGGATAATAAAAACAAACCAGCGAACTGACAGAGGGCCTGACCAACACATCCACACCGACCACACAGGAAAAAAAAAAAAAAAAAACACCGTAGCCTGCAGCTACTAATTATAATGATAACTTGCAAAATTTTCCTGCATTTTTAAACAATGGAAAAATGATGGTGAGATGATACTTAGAAGAATGGATTCTTGTCAGTCTCCACTAACAAAAATAGGCAAAACCAAGTCAGCTACGCCTCAGCATCGTTATGTTCGTGGCAGCCATCTTGGGTTTCAGGAGGCACAAACAAACGTTATCACAATTATGGTGAAACGCTGAACACCTGCAAATAATTTTCAACTTAGTGGTTAATTGAAAAGCTCTGCGGCATACTTCTTGGAACAAGCCAGGTACCTGTGCCCACGCATAGAGAAGTATATAGAAACATGGTGGAATCCCAGCTGATGAAGCAAAGGATTCTTAAAGGAATGAGATGACCATGCGGATCCTGTTTAATTCTCTGAAACAGAATCCGCACTTTTCACCTGCCAAACACATGCCCACTTTTCCTCTCTGAGGATAATAAAAACAAACCAGTGAATTGACAGATGGCCTGACCAACCCATCCACACTGACCCCACAAAAAAAAAAAAAAGTACCCTCCAGCTACTAACTATAATGCTAACTTGCAAAATTTCCCTGCATTTTTAAACAATGGAAAAATGATGTTGGGATGATACTTAGAAGAATGGCTTCTTGTCAGTCTCCACTAACAAAAATAGGCAACACGAAGTCAGCTACGCCTCAGCATACTTATGTCCTTGGCAGCCATATTGGGTTTCAGGAGACACATACAAACGTTATAAGAATTATGGTGAAACTCTGAAAACCTGCAAATAATTTTCAACGTACTGCTTAATTGAAAAGCTCTCCGGCATACTTCTTGGAACAAGCCAGTTACCTGTGCCCACCCATAGAGGAGTATATAGAACCATAGTGGATTCCCAGCTGATGAAGCAAAAGTTTCTTAAAGGAACGGGATGAGCATGCGGATCCTGTTTCATTCTCTGAAACAGAATCCGAAATTTTCACCTGCCAAACACATGCCCACTTCTCCTCTCTGGGGATAATAAAAACAACCAGCGAACTGACAGAGGGCCTGACCAACACATCCACACCGACCCCACAGGAAAAAAAAAAAAAAAACACCGTAGCCTCCAGCTACTAATTATAATGCTAACTTGCAAAATTTCCCTGCCTTTTAAAACAATGGAAAAATGGTGGTGGGATGATACTTAGAAGAATGGCTTCTTGTCTGTCTCCACTAACAAAAATAGGCAACACCAAGTCAGCTACTCCTCAGCATAGTTATGTCCGTCGCAGCCTTCTTGGGTTTCAGGAGGCACATACAAACGTTATCAAAATTATGGTGAAACGCTGAATACCTGCAAATAATTTTCAACGTACTGGTTAATTTGAAAACTCTCCAGCATACTTCTTGGAACAAGCCAGGTACCTGTGCCCACGCATAGAAGAGTATATAGAAACATGGTGGAATCCCAGCTGATGAAGCAAAGGATTCTTAAAGGAATGAGATGACCATGCGGATCCTGTTTAATTCTCTGAAAGAGAATCCGCACTTTTCACCTGCCAAACACATGCCCACGTCTCCTCTCTGGGGATAATAAAAACAAACCAGCGATCTGACAGAGGGCCTGAACACGCATCCTCACCGACCCCACAAAAAAAAAAGTACCCTCCAGCTACTAATTATAATGCCAATTTGCAAAATTTCCCTGCATTTTTAAACAATGGAGAAATGATGGTGGGATGATACTTAGAAGAATGGCTTCTTGTCAGTCTCCACTGACAAAAATAGGCAACACCAAGTCAGCTACGCCTCAGCATAGTTATGTCCGTAGCAGCCATATTTGGTTTCTGTAGGCACATACACACGTTATCACAATTATGGTGAAACGCTGAAAACCTGCAAAGGATTTTCAACATACTGGTTAAATGAAAAGCTCTAAGGCATACTTCTTGGAATAAGACAGTTTCCTGTGCCCACGCATAGAGAAGTATATAGAACCATGGTGGATTCCCAGCTCATGAAACAAAGGATTCTTAAAGGAACGGGATTAGCATGCAGATCCTGTTTAATTCTCTGAAACAGATACGCAGTTTTCACCTGCCATACTAGTACCCACTTCTCCTCTCTGGGGATAATAAAAACAAACCAGCGAACTGACAGAGGGCCTGACCAACACATCCACACCAACCCCACAGGAAAAAAAAACAAAAAAACACCGTAGCCTCCAGCTACTAATTATAATGCTAACTTGCAATATTTTCCTGCATTTTTAAACAATGGAAAAATGATGGTGAGATGATACTTAGAAGAATGGATTTTTGTCAGTCTCCACTAACAAAAATAGGCAAAACCAAGTCAGCTACGCCTCAGCATCGTTATGTTCGTGGCAGCCTTCTGGGGTTTCAGGAGGCACAAACAAACGTTATCACAATTATGGTGAAACGCTGAACACCTGCAAATAATTTTCAATGTAGTGGTTAATTGAAAAGCTCTGCGGCATACTTCTTGGAACAAGCCAGTTACCTGTTCCCACGCAAAGAGGAGTATATAGAAATATGGTGGATTTCCAGCTGATGAAGTAAAGGATTATTAAAGGAACGGGATGACCATGGGGATCCTGTTTAATTCTCTGAAACAGAATCCGCACTTTTCACCTGCCAAACACATGCCCACTTCTCCTCTCTGGGGATAATAAAAACTAACCAGCGAACTGACAGAGGGCCTGACCCCCCCATCCACATCGACCAGACAAAAAAAAAAACCGTACCCTCAAGCTACTAATTATAATGCTAACTTGCAAAATTTCCCTGCCTTTTAAAACAATGGAAAAATGGTGGTGGGATGATACTTAGAAGAATGGCTTCTTGTCTGTCTCCACTAACAAAAACAGGCAAAACCAAGTCAGCTACTCCTCAGCATAGTTATGTCCGTCGCAGCCTTCTTGGGTTTCAGGAGGCACAAACAAACGTTATCACAATTATGGTGAAACGCTGAACACCTGCAAATAATGTTCAACGTACTGGTTAATTGAAAAGCTCTGCGGCATACTTCTTGGAACAAGCCAGTTACCTGTTCCCACGCAAAGAGGAGTATATAGACCCATGGTGCATTTCCAGCTGATGAAGTAAAGGATTATTAAAGGAACGGGATGACCACGGGGATCATCGTTAATTCTCTGAAACAGAATCCGCCTTTTTCACCTGCCAAACACATGCCCACTTCACCTCTGTGGGGATAATAAAAACTAACCAGCGAACTGACAGAGGGCCTGACCCCCCCATCCACATCGACCACACACAAAAAAAAAAAAACCGTACCCTCCAGCTACTAATTATAATGCTAACTTGCAAAATTTCCCTGCATTTTAAAACAATGGAAAAATGGTGGTGGGATGATACTTAGAAGAATGGCTTCTTGTCAGTCTCCACTAACAAAAATAGGCAACACCAAGTCAGCTACTCCTCAGCATAGTTATGTCCGTCGCAGCCTTCTTGGGTTTCAGGAGGCACAAACAAACGTTATCACAATTATGGTGAAACGCTGAACACCTGCAAATAATTTTCAAAGTAGTGGTTAATTGAAAAGCTCTGCGGCATACTTCTTGGAACAAGCCAGTTTCCTGTTCCCACGCAAAGAGGAGTATATAGAACCATGGTGGATTTCCAGCTGATGAAGTAAAGGATTATTAAAGGAACGGGATGACCATGGGGATCATCGTTAATTCTCTGAAACAGAATCCGCCCTTTTCACCTCCGAAACACATGCCCACTTCTCCTCTCTGGGGATAATAAAAACTAACCATCGAACTGACAGAGGGCCTGACCCCCCCATCCCCATCGACCAGACAAAAAAAAAAACGTAACCTCCAGCTACTAATTATAATGCTAACTTGCAAAATTTCCCTGCATTTTAAAACAATGCAAAAATGGTGGTGGGATGATACTTAGAAGAATGGCTTCTTGTCTGTCTCCACTAACAAAAATAGGCAACACCAAGTCAGCTACTCCTCAGCATAGTTATGTCCGTCGCAGCCTTCTTGGGTTTCAGGAGGCACATACAAACGTTATCACAATTATGGTGAAACGCTGAAAACCTGCAAATAATTTTCAACGTACTGGTTAATTTGAAAACTCTCCAGCATACTTCTTGGAACAAGCCAGGTACCTGTGCCCACGCATAGAGGAGTATATAGAAACATGGTGGAATCCCAGCTGAAGAAGCAAAGGATTCTTAAAGGAATGAGATGACCATGTGGATCCTGTTTAAAACTCTTAAACAGAATCCGCCCTTTTCACCTGCCAAACACATGCCCACTTCTCCTCTCTGGGGATAATAAAAACCAAGCAGCGATCTGACAGAGGGCCTGAACACGCATCCTGACCGACCCCACAAAAAAAAAAGTACCCTCCAGCTACTAATTATAATGCCAATTTGCAAAATTTCCCTGCATTTTTAAACAATGGAGAAATGATGGTGGGATGATACTTAGAAGAATGGCTTCTTGTCAGTCTCCACTGACAAAAATAGGCAACACCAAGTCACCTACGCCTCAGCATAATTATGTCCGTAGCAGCCATATTTCGTTTCAGTAGGCACATACACACGTTATCACAATTATGGTGAAACGTTGAAAACCTGCAAAGGATTTTCAACATACTGGTTAATTGAAAAGCTCTGAGGCATACTTCTTGGAACAAGCCAGTTTCCTGTGCCCACGCATAGAGAAGTATATAGAACCATGGTGGAATCCCAGCTCATGAAACAAAGGATTCTTAAAGGAACGGGATTACCATGCGGATCCTGTTTAATTCTCTGAAACAGATCCGCAGTTTTCACCTGCCATACTAATACCCACTTCTCCTCTCTGGGGATAATAAAAACAAACCAGCGAACTGACAGAGGGCCTGACCAACACATCCACACCGACCCCACAGGAAAAAAAAAAAAAAAAACACCGTAGCCTCCAGCTACTAATTATAATGCTAACTTGCAAAATTTTCCTGCATTTTTAAACAATGGAAAAATGATGGTGAGATGATACTTAGAAGAATGGATTCTTGTCAGTCTCCACTAACAAAAATAGGCAAAACCAAGTCAGCTACGCCTCAGCATCGTTATGTTCGTGGCAGCCATCTTGGGTTTCAGGAGGCACAAACAAACGTTATCACAATTAAGGTGAAATGCTGAACACCTGCAAATAATTTTCAACGTAGTGGTTAATTGAAAAGCTCTGCGGCATACTTCTTGGAACAAGCCAGTTACGTGTTCCCACGCAAAGAGGAGTATATAGAACCATGGTGGATTTCCAGCTGATGAAGTAAAGGATTATTAAAGGAACGGGATGACCATGGGGATCATCGTTAATTCTCTGAAACAGAATCCGCCCTTTTCACCTGCCAAACACATGCCCACTTCTCCTCTCTGGGGATAATAAAAACTAACCAGCGAACTGACAGAGGGCCTGACCCCCCCATCCACATCGACCACACACACACAAAAAAAAAAAACGTACACTCCAGCTACTAATTATAATGCTAACTTGCAAAATTTCCCTGCATTTTAAAACAATGGAAAATGGTGGTGGGATGATACTTAGAAGAATGGCTTCTTGTCAGTCTCCACTAATAAAAATAGGCAACACCAAGTCAGCTACTCCTCAGCATAGTTATGTCCCTCGCAGCCTTCTTGGGTTTCAGGAGGCACAAACAAACGTTATCAAAATTATGGTGAAACGCTGAACACCTGCAAATAATTTTCAACGTAGTGGTTAAATGAAAAGCTCTGCGGCATCCTTCTTGGAACAAGCCAGTTACCTGTTCCCACGCAAAGAGGAGTATATAGAACTATGGTGGGGTTAGGGTTATGGGTAGGGGTAGGGTTAGCGTTAGGGGTTAGGGTTAGTTTTAGGGTTAGTGTAGGGGTTAGGTGTTAGGGTTAGGGTTAGGGTAGGGGTTAGGGTTAGGGTTAGGGGTTAGGGTTAGGGGTTAGGGTTAGGGTAGGGGTTAGGGGTTGGGGTTAGGGGTTGGGGTTGCGGTTAGGGTTAGGGTTAAGGTTAGGGGTAGGGTTAGGGGTAGGGGTAGGGTTAGGGTTAGGGGTAGGGTAGGGTAGGGTTAGGGTAGGGTTAGGGTTAGGGGTTAGGGGTAGGGTTAGGGGTTAGGGTTAGTGTAGGGGTTAGGTGTTAGGGTTAGGGTTAGGGTAGGGGTTAGGGGTTAGGGTTAGGGGTTAGGGTTAGGGTTAGGGGTTAGGGTTAGGGGTTAGGGTTAGGGGTTAGGGTCAGGGTCAGGGTCAGGGTTAGAGGTCAGGGTCAGAGTCAGGGTCAGGGGTAGGGCTAGGGTTAGGATTAGGGTTGGGTTAGGGTTGGGTTTGGGTTGGCGTTAGGGTTAGGGGTTAGGGGTTAGGGTTAGGGTTAGGGGTTAGGGTTAGGGATATGGATAGGGTTAGGGTTAGGGTTAGGGGTTAGGGTTAGGGGTTAGGGTCAGGGTCAAGGTCAGGGTCAGGGTTGGGTTAGGGTTAGGGGGTTAGGGTTAGGGTTAGGGTTAGGGGTTGGGGTTGGGGTTAGGGTTAGGGTTAGGGGTTAGGGTTAGGGTTAGGGGGTAGGGGTAGGGGTAGGGTTAGGGGTAGAGGTAGGGGTAGGCTTAGGGTAGGGGTAGGGGTAGGGGTAGGGTTAGGGGTTAGGGTTAGGGTTGGGTTAGGGTTAGGGTTAGGGTTAGGGGTTGGGGTTGGGGTTGGGGTTAGGGGTTAGGGTTGGGGTTGGGGTTAGGGTTAGGGGTTGCGGTTGGGGTTGGGGTTAGGGCTAGGGGTTGGGGTTGGGTTAGGGGTTGGGGTTGGGGTTGGGGTTAGGATTAGGGTTGGGGTTAGGGGTTGGGGTTGGGGTTGGCGTTAGGAGTTAGGGTTAGGGTTAGGGTTTAGGGTTAGGGTTAGGGTTATGGTAGGGTTAGAGTTAGGGGTTAGGGTTAGGGTTTGGGGTTGGGGTTACGGTTAGGGGTAGGGGTTGGGGTTAGGGTTAGGGGTAGGGGTAGGGGTAGGGTTAGGGTTAGGGGTTGGGGTTAGGGTTAGGGGTAGGGGTAGGGGTAGGGTTAGGGTTAGGGGTCAGGGTTAGGGGTTAGGGTAGGGTTAGGGTTAGGGTTAGGGTAGGGTTAGGGTTAGGTTAGGGATAGGTTTAGGGTTTAGGGTTAGGGTTAGGGTTTAGGGTTAGGGTTAGGGTTTAGGGTTAGGGTTAGGGTTACGGTAGGGTAGGGTTAGGGGTTAGGTTTAGGGTTAGGTGTTAGGGTTAGGGTTGGGGTTGGAGTTGGGGTTAGGGTTAGGGTTTAGGTTTAGGGTTAGGGTTTAGGATTAGGGTTAGGGTTACGGTAGGGTAGGGTTAGGGGTTAGGATTAGGGTTATGTGTTAGGGTTAGGGTTGGGGTTGGGGTTGGGGTTGGGCTTAGGTTTAGGGTTAAGGTTTACTGCTAGGGTTAGGGATAGGGTTCAGGGTTAGCTTTAGGGGTTCTGGTTAGGGTTAGGTGTTAAGTTAGTGTCAGGGTTAGGACTAGTCGTGAGGGTAAGGTTTAGGGTTAGCTTTAAGAGCTAGGGTTAGGTTTAATGGTTAGGATTAGGATTAGGGTTAAGGGTTAGGGTAAGGCTTAGGGGTTAGGGTGAAGGGTTAGGGTCAAGGGTTAGGGTTTTTGTTAGGCATAGTGTTGGCGTTAGAAGTAAGGGTTACTGTCAGTATTAGGGTTGTAGGTAGGGTTACGGTTAGGGTTAGCGGTTTAGAATTAGGGTTAGGGATTAGGTGTCACAGTGATGACTAGGAGATAGGGTTAGAATTATGGGATAGGGGTTGTTCTCAGGAAATGGGTTATGCATTAACGTTAGGATAAGAGGTTAAAGTTAGGCGCACGGTGAGGTTTACGTGTTAAGGGGAGAAATAGGAACAGGGTTGGGTGTTATGTTCAGGGTTAGGGTTATCTGTTAAAGGTATTGTTTATGCTTAGCGCACGGGCCCTGTCTGCATTAGGCGGGCGGGGGGAGTTTAGGGGGCTGGGATTGTACCCGGGAACCCACTCTATCATCCTCTGGGTATGGGCCCGTGGGTTTCATCCAGGACACAGTGGTAGAGCCTCCTTTCACGCATGGCATGGGAGGATTGCAGGCTTTCTAAACTCTAAGAAAGCAAGAAGTCTGAGAACTAGATTTAGGGTTAGGATTCTGGTTAGGGTTAAGGATGAAGTTTAGTGTTAGGGTCAGGGCTTAGGGTTAGGGCTTAGGGTTAGGGTTGAAGGTTACTCTTAGGTTTAACGGTTACACTTTGGTTTAGG